>NC_052168.1:11088440-11139209 GCF_902713615.1 Scyliorhinus canicula
ATGCTAAACTGAGGGGAGGGGGTGACTTTGGTGCGACCAGATGTGCCCCCCCATCCTCAGTGGGAAGGGCCGGAGAATTCCTCCCTCAGTCTCACAGAGCGGAAAGGAATGGTGACGGGGCAACGTTGACAGAGTTGGGAAAGGACGTACAGAGAGGACAGAGATGTCAGTGTGAGGGCAAGGTGGAGATTCGAAACGGCAGACCACCGGGACGTTCGCTAACGGGCTCGAGGGCTGAATGGTGGCGGGCACAAAAACAGTCGCACGGTCTAGGCCTTCTCGATGCCAGGGGCGACCTCGCTTTGAGCAGGGTGACAATCGCATGGCAAGATTGAAATTTCCAGCCTGAAAATGGACATTTGAAGGCCTCAGATTGTTCAGCTCAACTGGCGGCCCAGAGTACAAAACTATCTGATGGGAAAGGACATGTGCACACTATCACAGGCTGGAGACATTGTCAGAGCACTCAACCCCACAGATAGACAGATGAAGGCACTGACTACCCTGTCACGATATGCAGACATGCACATAACAAACAGGCAGCCAATGAACACAGAGAACAGGACATAACCAATCAGCAGGCAGAACACCTGGGGGTGGTTTCCCACTATAAAAGGCACGAGGCGCTCACACTCCGCCTCCTTCCACTGGGGACATCTACAGTGTGAGTCAGGGTGTACGTATCATACAACTCCTAATGCACGTGGCTAAGAGCTAGTCTGGTTCAGTCAGACAGATTAATAACACTAGGTTAGCAGAGAGTCGAACGCACAGAGGACTGTGCTAACTGTGTGACAGGTTCAATAAATCATATTGAACTAACTTCAAGGTGTGGAGTATCTCTCAGGAAAAGCTGCATCCAGTTGCAGCCCGTGTTATCTTGCTGGGCTTAACACGACGTACCCAATCGACCAGCCTTCAGTTAAGTAAAGGCAAAGGCAGCAGTGTTGATGCAGTGGAAGGGCAACAAATGCCCGCCAGATGGAGAGGAGGATGTGCGGGAGCTCTGAATGACTACAGGGGGTTTACAGAGAGAAGGAAATGTCTCGTAACGTGGACCAAACTGTCGAGTTTTTGGAAAACCCAATCACTGGGAAAGGACGTACAGAACGAGGGAAGAAGGTGGTAAACGAGTCATCAGACAGAGAGCAACAGGGTGAATGAGAAAGAAAGAGAAAAACCCAAAACGTCCATGAACTGAAGATGACGATGAGTTTGGGAACACCACAGGTTTAGGGAGCACACACACTGCACGCAATAGCTGGATGTGACAGTTTCCACAGCAAACAAATCATTCTGATCAGGGAGAGGGGGAGAAATCAGCCCACAACCAGAAAGTTAAAACTGAAGCTTGATACTGGAAGGCAGAGCAACAGCATTACTCTCCGACTGTACCAGATATTCCCAGAGTAACATCATCCCGCTCCGACTGTACCAGATATTCCCAGAGTAACATCATCCCGCTCTGACTGTACCAGATATTCCCAGAGTAACATCATCCCGCTCCGACTGTACCAGATATTCCCAGAGTAACATCATCCGACTCCGACTGTACCAGATATTCCCAGAGTAACATCATCCCACTCCGACTGTAACAGATATTCCCAGAGTAACACCATCCCGCTCCGACTGTACCAGATATTCACAGAGTAACATTATCCCGCTCCGACTGTACCAGATATTCCCAGAGTAACATCATCCCACTCCGACTGTACCAGATATTCCCAGAGTAACATCATCCCGCTCCGACTGTACCAGATATTCCCAGTGTGACATCATACCGCTCTGACTGTACCAGATATTCCCAGATTAACATCATCCCACTCCGACTGTACCAGATATTCCCAGAGTAACATCATCCCGCTCCGATTGTACCAGATATTCCCAGAGTAACATCATCCCGCTCCGACTGTACCAGACATTCCCAGAGTAGCATCATCCTGCTCCGACTGTACCAGATATTCCCAGAGTAACATCATCCCGCTCCGACTGTACCAGATATTCCCAGAGTAACATCATCCCGCTCCGACTGTACCAGATATTCCCAGAGTAACATCAACCCACTGCGACTGTACCAGATATTCCCAGAGTAACATCAACCCACTGCGACTGTACCAGATATTCCCAGAGTAACATCATCGCATTCCGACTGTACCAGATATTCCCAGAGTAACATCATCCGACTCCGACTGTACCAGATATTCCCAGATTAACATCATCCTGCTCTGACTGTACCAGATATTCCTAGAATAAAATCATCCCGCTCCGACTGTACCAGATATTCCCAGAGTAACATCATCCGACTCCGACTGTACCAGATATTCCCAGAGTAACATCATCCGACTCCGACTGTACCAGATATTCCCAGAGTAACATCATCCCACTCCGACTGTACCAGATATTCCCAGAGTAACATCATCCCACTCCGACTGTACCAGATATTCCCAGAGTAACATCATCCCGCTCCGACTGTTGCAGATATTCCGAGTAACATAATCGCGCTCTGACTGTACCAGATATTCCCAGATTAACATCATCCCACTCCGACTGTACCAGATATTCCCAGAGTAACATCATCCCACTCCGACTGTACCAGATATTCCCAGAGTAACATCATCCCGCTCCGACTGTACCAGATATTTCCAGAGTAACATCATCCCACTCCGACTGTACCAGATATTCCCAGAGTAACATCATCCCGCTCCGACTGTACCAGATATTCCCAGAGTAACATCATCCCGCTCCGACTATACCAGATATTCCCAGAGAAACATCATCCCACTCCGACTGTACCAGATATTCCCAGAGTAACATCATCCCACTCTGACTGTACCAGATATTCCCAGAGTAACATCATCCCGCACCGACTGTACCAGATATTCCCAGAGTAACATTATCCCACTCTGATTGTACCAGATATTCCCAGAGTAACATCATCCCGCTCTGACTATACCAGATATTCCCAGAGTAACATCATCCCACTCCGACTGTACCAGATAATCCCAGAGTAATATCATCCTGCTCCGACTGTACCAGATATTCCCAGAGTAACATCATCCCGCTCCAACTATACCAGATATTCCCAGAGTAACATCATCCCACTCCGACTGTACCAGATATTCCCAGAGTAACATCATCCCGCTCCGACTGTACCAGATATTCCCAGAGTAACATCATCCCGCTCCGACTATACCAGATATTCCCAGAGTAACATAATCCCACTCCGACTGTACCAGATATTTCCAGAGTAACATCATCCCACTCCGACTATACCAGATATTCCCAGAGTAACATCATCCCGCACCGACTGTACCAGATATTCCCAGAGTAACATTATCCCACTCTGATTGTACCGGATATTCCCAGAGTAACATCATCCCGCTCCGACTATACCAGATATTCCCAGAGTAACATCATCCCACTCCGACTGTACCAGATAATCCCAGAGTAACATCATCCTGCTCCGACTGTACCAGATATTCCCAGAGTAACATCATCCCGCACCGACTGTACCAGATATTCCCAGAGTAACATCATCCCGCTCCGACTGTACCAGATAATCCCAGAGTAATATCATCCTGCTCCGACTGTACCAGATATTCCCAGAGTAACATCATCCCGCTCCGACTGTACCAGATATTCCCAGAGTAACATCATCCCGCTCCGACTATACCAGATATTCCCAGAGTAACATCATCCCACTCCGACTGTACCAGATATTCCCAGAGTAACATCATCCCACTCTGACTGTACCAGATATTCCCAGAGTAACATCATCCCGCACCGACTGTACCAGATATTCCCAGAGTAACATTATCCCACTCTGATTGTACCAGATATTCCCAGAGTAACATCATCCCGCTCTGACTATACCAGATATTCCCAGAGTAACATCATCCCACTCCGACTGTACCAGATAATCCCAGAGTAATATCATCCTGCTCCGACTGTACCAGATATTCCCAGAGTAACATCATCCCGCTCCAACTATACCAGATATTCCCAGAGTAACATCATCCCACTCCGACTGTACCAGATATTCCCAGAGTAACATCATCCCGCTCCGACTGTACCAGATATTCCCAGAGTAACATCATCCCGCTCCGACTATACCAGATATTCCCAGAGTAACATCATCCCACTCCGACTGTACCAGATATTTCCAGAGTAACATCATCCCACTCCGACTATACCAGATATTCCCAGAGTAACATCATCCCGCACCGACTGTACCAGATATTCCCAGAGTAACATTATCCCACTCTGATTGTACCGGATATTCCCAGAGTAACATCATCCCGCTCCGACTATACCAGATATTCCCAGAGTAACATCATCCACTCCGACTGTACCAGATAATCCCAGAGTAACATCATCCTGCTCCGACTGTACCAGATATTCCCAGAGTAACATCATCCCGCACCGACTGTACCAGATATTCCCAGAGTAACATCATCCCGCTCCGACTGTACCAGATATTCCCAGAGTAATGTCATCCTGCTCCGACTGTACCAGATATTCCCAGAGTAACAACATCCTGCTCCGACTGTACCAGATATTCCCAGAGTAACATCATCCCGCTCTGACTGTACCAGATATTCCCAGAGTAACATCATCCCACTCCGACTGTACCAGATATTCACAGAGCAACATCATCCTGCTCCGACTGTACCAGATATTCCCAGAGTAACATCATCCCGCTCCGACTGTACCAGATATTCCCAGAGTAGCATCATCCTGCTCCGACTGTACCAGATATTCCCAGAGTAACATCATTCCGCTCCGACTGTACCAGATATTCCCAGAGTAACATCATCCCGCTCTGACTATACCAGATATTCCCAGAGTAACATCATCCCACTCCGACTGTACCAGATAATCCCAGAGTAATATCATCCTGCTCCGACTGTACCAGATATTCCCAGAGTAACATCATCCCGCTCCAACTATACCAGATATTCCCAGAGTAACATCATCCCACTCCGACTGTACCAGATATTCCCAGAGTAACATCATACCGCTCCGACTGTACCAGATATTCCCAGAGTAACATCATCCCGCTCCGACTATACCAGATATTCCCAGAGTAACATCATCCCACTCCGACTGTACCAGATATTTCCAGAGTAACATCATCCCACTCCGACTATACCAGATATTCCCAGAGTAACATCATCCCGCACCGACTGTACCAGATATTCCCAGAGTAACATTATCCCACTCTGATTGTACCGGATATTCCCAGAGTAACATCATCCCGCTCCGACTATACCAGATATTCCCAGAGTAACATCATCCCACTCCGACTGTACCAGATAATCCCAGAGTAACATCATCCTGCTCCGACTGTACCAGATATTCCCAGAGTAACATCATCCCGCACCGACTGTACCAGATATTCCCAGAGTAACATCATCCCGCTCCGACTGTACCAGATATTCCCAGAGTAATGTCATCCTGCTCCGACTGTACCAGATATTCCCAGAGTAACAACATCCTGCTCCGACTGTACCAGATATTCCCAGAGTAACATCATCCCGCTCTGACTGTACCAGATATTCCCAGAGTAACATCATCCCACTCCGACTGTACCAGATATTCACAGAGCAACATCATCCTGCTCCGACTGTACCAGATATTCCCAGAGTAACATCATCTGACTCTGACTGTACCAGATATTCCCAGAGTAACATCATCCCGCTCCGACTATACCAGATATTCCCAGAGTAACACCATCCCACTCCGACTGTACCAGATATTCCCAGAGTAACATCATCCCGCTCCGATTGTACCAGATATTCCCAGAGTAACATCATCCCGCTCCGACTGTACCAGATATTCCCAGAGTAGCATCATCCTGCTCCGACTGTACCAGATATTCCCAGAGTAACATCATTCCGCTCCGACTGTACCAGATATTCCCAGAGTAACATCATCCCGCTCCAACTGTACCAGATATTCCCAGAGTAACATCAACCCACTGCGACTGTACCAGATATTCCCAGAGTAACATCAACCCACTGCGACTGTACCAGATATTCCCAGAGTAACATCATCGCATTCCGACTGTACCAGATATTCCCAGAGTAACATGATCCGACTCCGACTGTACCAGATATTCCCAGAGTAACATCATCCCGCTCCGATTGTACCAGATATTCCCAGAGTAACATCATCCCGCTCCGACTGTACCAGATATTCCCAGAGTAGCATCATCCTGCTCCGACTGTACCAGATATTCCCAGAGTAACATCATCCCGCTCCGACTGTACCAGATATTCCCAGAGTAACATCATCCTGCTCCGACTGTACCAGATATTCCCAGAGTAACATCAACCCACTGCGACTGTACCAGATATTCCCAGAGTAACATCAACCCACTGCGACTGTACCAGATATTCCCAGAGTAACATCATCGCATCCCGACTGTACCAGATATTCCCAGAGTAACATCATCCGACTCCGACTGTACCAGATATTCCCAGATTAACATCATCCTGCTCTGACTGTACCAGATATTCCCAGAATAAAATCATCCCGCTCCGACTGTACCAGATATTCCCAGAGTAACATCATCCGACTCCGACTGTACCAGATATTCCCAGAGTATCATCCGACTCCGACTGTACCAGATATTCCCAGAGTAACATCATCCCACTCCGACTGTACCAGATATTCCCAGAGTAACATCATCCCACTCCGACTGTACCAGATATTCCCAGAGTAACATCATCCCGCTCCGACTGTTGCAGATATTCCGAGTAACATAATCGCGCTCTGACTGTACCAGATATTCCCAGAGTAACATCATCCCACTCCGACTGTACCAGATATTCCCAGGGTAATATCATCCCGCTCCGACTGTACAGATATTCCCCGAGTAACCTCATCCCACTCCGACTATACCAGATATTCCCAGAGTAACATCATCCCACTCTGACTGTACCAGATATTCCCAGAGTAACATTATCCCACTCTGATTGTACCAGATATTACCAGAGGAACATTATCCCACTCCGACTGTAACAGATATTCCCAGAGTAACATTATCCCACTCTGATTATACCAGATATTCCCAGATTAACATCATCCCACTCCGACTGTACCAGATATTCCCAGAGTAACATCATCCGACTCCGACTGTACCAGATATTCCCAGAGTAACATCATCCCACTCCGACTGTACCAGATATTCCCAGAGTAACATCATCCCGCTCCGACAGTTGCAGATATTCCGAGTAACATAATCGCGCTCTGACTGTACCAGATATTCCCAGATTAACATCATCCCACTCCGACTGTACCAGATATTCCCAGAGTAACATCATCCCACTCCGACTGTACCAGATATTCCCAGAGTAACATCATCCCGCTCCGACTGTACCAGATATTTCCAGAGTAACATCATCCCACTCCGACTGTACCAGATATTCCCAGAGTAACATCATCCCGCTCCGACTGTACCAGATATTCCCAGAGTAACATCATCCCGCTCCGACTATACCAGATATTCCCAGAGTAACATCATCCCACTCCAACTGTACCAGATATTCCCAGAGTAACATCATCCCACTCCGACTGTACCAGATATTCCCAGAGTAACATCATCCCGCACCGACTGTACCAGATATTCCCAGAGTAACATTATCCCACTCTGATTGTACCAGATATTCCCAGAGTACCATCATCCCGCTCTGACTATACCAGATATTCCCAGAGTAACATCATCCCACTCCGACTGTACCAGATAATCCCAGAGTAACATCATCCTGCTCCGACTGTACCAGATATTCCCAGAGTAACATCATCCCGCTCCAACTATACCAGATATTCCCAGAGTAACATCATCCCACTCCGACTGTACCAGATATTCCCAGAGTAACATCATCCCGCTCCGACTGTACCAGATATTCCCAGAGTATCATCCCGCTCCGACTATACCAGATATTCCCAGAGTAGCATCATCCCGCTCCGACTGTACCAGATATTCCCATAGTAACATCATCCCTCTCCTACTGTACCAGATATTCCCAGAGTAACACCATCCCGCTCCGATTGTACCAGATATTCCCAGAGTAACATCATCCCGCTCCGATTATACCAGATATTCCCAGAGTAACATAATCCCGCTCCGACTGTACCAGATATTCCCAGAGTAATATTATGCCAGTCTAACTATATCAGATATTCCCAGAGTAACATCATCGCGCTCCGTGTTCCAGGTATTTCCAGAGTAACATCATCCCGCTCCGACTAAATGAGATATTTCCTTAAAATCTGAGAGAAAATGGTTAACCGAGGAAGGTTGCTTTGAAACCAAACACCGTCATGCTAACGGCAGACAGGGGAACTGAGTTTCAACAGCTTGGAAGAACCCAGATCAGAGGGAGACAGAAAGGAAAAGATGTGAACTGTATCGTCTCCGTTACTGAAGCACAGGCTCCTGCTACCCTGATGTTGAGCAGGTTCAAAGGGCCGTGATTTACCTCAGTAAATAACCATGCGATAGAAGATCGAGGTGTAAAGATCCATCACCCATTGAATGTAACATCACTGAAACAGAGTCACATTAGAGATGAGCCTTGCAAAGATGAAGAGGAACAGATGCTCCCTCAGCAAGTGATCCAGGTTAGGTTTAATAATAGTCAGCAAACACAACTGGCAACTCGGCATTATTGGTCTATCAGAGACAACAGTTCACTAGAAGATGGTCTTCTGCTCGGTGGGATCTATAATAGAACATAGAACATAGAAAAATACAGCACAGAACAGGCCCTTCGGCCCATAATGTTGTGCCGAACTTTTGTCCTAGATTAAGAACTAATTTATCTACATCCCATCATTCTACCGTAATCCATGTACCTATCAATAGCTGCTTGAAGGTCCCTAATGTTTCCGACTCAACTACTTCCACAGGCAGTGCATTCCATGTCCCCACTACTCTCTGGGTAAATAACCTACCTCTGACATCCCCCCTATATCTTCCACCATTCACCTTAAATTTATGTCCCCTTGTAATGGTTTGTTCGACCCGGGGGAAAAGTCTCCAACTGTCTATCTATTGCCCTGATCATCTTATGAACCTCTATCAAGTCGCCCCTCATCCTTCTCCGTTCTAATGAGAAAAGGCCTAGCACCCTCAACCTTTCCTCGTAAGACCTACTCTCCAGTCCAGGTAACATCCTGGTAAATCTCCATTGCACCTTTTACAAAACTTCCACATCCTTCCTAAAATGAGGCGACCAGAACTGCACACAGTACTCCAAATGTGGCCTGACCAAGGTTTTGTACAGCTGCATCATCACCTCACGGCTTTTAAATTCAATCCCTCTGCTAATGGACGCTCGCACACCATAGGCCTTCTTCACAGCTCTATCCACTGGAGTGGCAACTTTCAAAGATCTATGAAAATAGACCCCAAGATCTCTCTGCTCCTCCACATTGCCAAGAACCCTATCGTTAACCCTGTAATCCGCATTCATATTTGTCCTTCCAAATATGAATATAATATTCATATCCAGCACAATTCAGGAAGAATTTCTCCTGAAGGTACTTGAAGGCCACATGGGAATGGAGACGTGTAAACTCAGAGCCAGATCTGCCATGTGATCGGCATCGACAAAGATAACAAACGCACCGTTCCTTCATGCGACGTCTGCTAGAAGTACGGAGATACACGGCAGAAAGAGGGGACGTAGCGACTGACGCATCACCCAAACCACGTCAATCGGCGGGAGCTAATTTGTTCACACACGGTCGGGAATGGTAGCTCCTGCCGTCAGATTACGACTCAAAATTCCCTTTTATCAGAAAGCTGAAAGATTTGAGTCGCACTATCAGCT
Organism: Scyliorhinus canicula; assembly: GCF_902713615.1. Taxonomy (NCBI): domain Eukaryota; kingdom Metazoa; phylum Chordata; class Chondrichthyes; order Carcharhiniformes; family Scyliorhinidae; genus Scyliorhinus; species Scyliorhinus canicula. Next base: position 11,098,283 of record NC_052168.1, read on the forward strand.
CAGCAGTATGTGTCCCGATCAGTGAGCCAAGGAATCTCGAAAGAATAATCCGAGATAATGCAACCCAATTCACCTCCAGAGAGTTGCAGGGATTCGCTGAATATTATGGGTTGCACTTCATCACCACACACACACACACACACACATGGGATTATAGAAAGTCTTGTGCAGATGGTCAAGCGATCCTTCTGAAAAGGCTGTGGGACAAAGGAAAACCTAAACCTCGTCTTGTTGCCTCTCAAAGCTGAGAGGAAATCGCCTGCAGAGTTACCGAACGGACGCATGAGTCAAACAATTCTGCCAAACAAAATATTCCCTCAAACCAACCAGGATAAAGAGGAACAGCAACCATTGATGCACAAGCTGGAAGGAGGTCAACACTCCAACACACGTGCTCAATCTCTGCCTGAAGGGCGGCTCGGTAGCACGGTGGTTAGCACAGTTGCTTCACAGCTCCAGGGTCCCAGGTTCGATTCCCGGCTTGGGTCACTATCTGTGTGGAGTCTGCACGTTCTCCCCGTGCCAGCGTGGGTTTCCTCCGGGGGCTCCGGTTTCCTCCCACAAGTCCCGAAAGACGTGCTTGCTCGGTGAATTGGACATTCTGAATTCTCCCATCTGTGTACCCGAACAGGCGCCGGAGTGTGGCGACTAGGGGCTTTTCACAGTAACTTCATTGCAGTGTTAATGTCAGCCAACTTGTGACACTAATAAAGATTATTATTATTCTAGAAAGGACAAATCAATGAAATGAAATGAAATGAAAGTCGCTTATTGTCACGAGTAGGCTTCAATGAAGTTACTGTGAAAAGCCCCTAGTCGCCACATTCCGCCGCCTGTTCGGGAAGGCTGGTACGGGAATTGAACCGTGCTGCTGGCCTGCTTGGTCTGCTTTACAAGCCAGCGATTTAGCCCAGTGTGCTAAACCAGCCCCTATCGTGGAAACCTAGAACCCGGCACAAGTTTGTTGGTGAAGCGGGCCCGGCAAGGCCGCACCTCACCGAGACGGAAACCGGGAGGCAAGCGAGAAGGGGGTCAGAGGCCACACTCGACCCTACATCTGAGCTGAAACGGCAGAAGAGACCGTCGGCGATTACCGGCAACGTCACCAGCCAGCGAGACAACATCAACGGCATCACCCACAAGCAGTAGCCACATCAGCAACGCCAACCAGCAAGTGACGCAGCAGTAGCAACATCCAGCACAGCAACATCCTACACCAGGAGCAACATGCACAGCGTCACGGCCTAGGCAGAGTGTCAACTCCTCGCCGAGATTGTCAATTCCACAAGACGGAGGGGGAAAACTATTCTAGCACCGAAAGGCTACCATGAATAATATTTCATTGGTAAACAGGCTAGAACAACCCCTTCAAGGTGTTCTGTTTAATTGTAGAAATTAATTACTGAGCTAATTTAGAACAAAGAACAAAGAAAATTACAGCACAGGAACAGGCCCTTCGGCCCTCCCAGCCTGCGCCGATCCAGATTCTTTATCTAAACCTGTCTCCTATTTTCCAAGGATCTACTTCTCTCTGTTCCCCACCCGTTCATATATCTGTCCAGATGCATCTTAAATGATGCTATCGTGCCCGCCTCTACCAAAGCGTTCTAGGCACCCACCACCCTCTGCGTAAAAAACTTTCCACGCACATATCCCTTAAACTTTAGAATCGCTGGCTTTGAAAGCAGACCAAGGCAGGCCAACGGCGTGGGTTCGATTCCCGTGCCAGCCTCCCCGAACAGGCGCCGGAATGTGGTGACTAGGGGCTTTTCACAGTAACTTCATTTGAAGCCTACTCGTGACAATAAGAGATTTCTTCTCCTTCTGCTTCAGGAAGTGCGATTATTTCGAACTCCAGGAAGCCAGAAGGCCATCGCTGATGCTGCCTGAACTGCGGAGAGCTGCCAGCATTTTCTGATTTTACTTCAGATTATAAGAATAATCATCTTTATTAGTGTCACAAGTCGGCTTACATGAACACTGCAATGAAGTTACTGTGAAAAGCCCCGGTGCCTGTTCGGGTACACAAGGGGAGAATTCAGAATGTCCTGAGGAGTCTGTCAATTGAGATATCGGCGAGGTCTCAAAGGGTTAACCGGGCCTCCGACCCCTGGGGTGAGAGACCTTCAGCTGCAAGCTGTGTACCTGAGGCATCGTCTGTCACCTGGGCCTCAGGGGAGCATCGAGCAACACTGATCCATTCCCTTCCCCCCTTTCTTCTACAGTGCTTTCTTTCAACCTCTCCCTCTCTCCTCCCTGTCCTGTTTGTCTGGGAGATTTTTTTTCCCTCATGCTACCGCCATCCAGTGTGCCCGCCCTCAGAGACAGGACGGATGATTCCCGGAAGAGCGGGAGTGTGTGAGTGACAGAGAAAAGGAAGGAACGAGGAGGGGGAAGGAGAAAAGAGAGAGAGAGAGAGAAAGGAAGGTGAAAGAGGGAAACGGAAAGGAAAGGTAATGAATAGAGAAGATGAGAGGAAGAACTGAGAGAGAGAGAGAGAGAGATTAGGAGACACACTTTGTGAAAATTGAAAAGGGGAGCCCGCTGGACTTAATGCAATTTAATCACATTTTAATTATTTTTTTCCCTCTTTTAATTGAGGCCGCGGGTCGTGAGCCCGTTGCTGGGGTCAGACGGGGCTGGCCATGAATTCCCAGTCTGATCACAGGCCCAGGGGCAGAGGAAGGAGTCAGGGACACTTTCTGAGGCATTTTGAAAGGGGTCTACCTCCCCCCCCCCCCCTCCCGCCAATACCCACCCCAACACACACCCACACTCTCTCATTCTGACACCCACAATAACACACCCACACACTCACACTCACACACACTCTCTCTCTTACTCACTCTCACACACACACTCACTCTCACACACTCACACACATACTCTCTCTCTCTCTCTCACTCACTCTCACACACACTTTCACACACACACAACCACAGGGGCTGGTTTAGCTCACCAGGCTAAATCGCTGGCTTTTAAAGCAGACCAGGCCAGCAGCACGGTTCGATTCCTGTACCAGCCTCCCCGGACAGGCGCCGGAATGTGGCGACTAGGGGCTTTTCACAGTAACTTCATTGAAGCCTACTTGTGACAATAAGCGATTTTCATTTCATTTCACTCACTCTCACATACACTCACTCTCACACACACACAATCTCACACTCACACTCACATACACACACACACAATCTCACACTCTCTCGCACACACATTCTCTCACTCACTCTCATACATACTCACACACACACACACACAAATCTCACTCACACACACACACAATCACTCACACACACACTCTCACTCACTCTCATACATACACACACTCTCACATTCATATTCACACACACAATCTCTCACACACTCTCACACACTCTCACACACTCTCACACACTCTCACACACTCTCACACACACAATCTCTAACTCACACACACACACACTCACACTCTCACTCACACACACACGCCCACACACATTCTCTCACTCACTCTCATACATACACACACACTCTCACGTTCACACACACACACACACACTCTCACTCACTCACACACACACTCCCTCACTCACTCACACACACACACTTTCTCCCTCTCACTCTCTCACACACACTCACTCACTCAATCTCACACACACTCTTTCATTCCTATACCCGCAATAACACACATACACTCTCTCACACTCACTCTCACACACACTCTCTCACTCTCACTCAAACACACACTCACTCAACCACTCTCTCACACACATACTCTCACATTCTCACTCCCTCACTCAAACACACACACTCATTCAACCACTCTCTCACACACACTCTCTCACTCTCACACACACATCTTTCACACACAGTGAGTGTATTTGTGAGTGTGTGCGTGTAAACGTGAGTGTGTGAATGGATGAGTATGTGCATGTGTGAGTGTGATTGTGTGTGTGTGAGAGTGAGTGTGAGTGAGTGTATATGTGAGAGTCAGTGTGTGTGCACGCATGAGTGAGTGTAAGTGTGTGTGAGTGACTGAGTGAGTGTGTCTGATTGTGTGTGTAAGAGTGAGTGAGTGAGTGTGAGTGAGTGATGAGTGAGTGGGCGAGTGAGTGAGTGAGTGAATGAATGAGTGAGTGAGTGAGTGAGTGACTGAGTGAGTGAGTGAGTGCATGAGCGAGCGAGTGAGTGACTGAGTGGGTGAGTGACTGAGTGAGTGAGTGAGTGACTGAGTGAGTGGGTGAGTGACTGAGTGAGTGGGTGAGTGAGTGACTGAATGAGTGACTGAATGAGTGACTGACTGAGTGAGTGACTGAGTGAGTGAGTGACTGAGTGAGTGGGTGAGTGACTGAGTGAGTGGGTGAGTGAGTGACTGAATGAGTGACTGACTGAGTGAGTGACTGAGTGAGTGAGTGACGGAGTGAGTGTGACTGACTGAGTGAGTGAGTGACTGAGTGCGTGAGTGGGTGAGTGAGTGTGACTGACTGAGTGAGTGAGTGACTGAGTGCGTGAGTGGGTGAGTGAGTGAGTGAATGAGTGAGTGAGTAACTGAGCGAGTGAGTGGGTGAGTGAGTAACTGAGCGAGTGAGTGGGTGAGTCAGTGAGTGATGAGTGAGTCAGTGACTGAGTGACTGACTGAGTGAGTGAGTAAGTGATGAGTGATTAACTGAGTGGGTGAGTGACTGAGTGAGTGTGGGTGGGTGAGTGAGTGGGTGGGTGAGTGTGAGTGAGTGAGTGAATGGGTGGGTGAGTGAGTGGTGAGTGAGTGGATGAGTGAGAGTGAGTGAGTGAGTGATGAGTGAGTGATGAGTGAGTGGGTGAGTGGGTCAGTGAGTGACTGACTATGTGAGTGGGTGAGTGTGAGTGAGTGAGTGAGTGAGTGAGTGAGTGAGTGAGTGAGTGAGTGAGTGAGTGAGGTGAGTGAGTGAGTGAGTGAGTGAGTGAGTGAGTGAGTGAGTGAGTGAGTGAGTGAGTGAGTGAGTGTGAGTGAGTGAAAACATCCACAAAGGCGCTTCATGGCCTCCGAGCCAGAGACCAGGTCAAAGATGGAGGTGTTGGGACAGATGCTCAATGGCTTTGAGAGAATAAAGAGAGAGTCAAAACAGGTAGAGGAAGAGAAAACAAACACAGAAAAGGAGAGAAAGATATTGTCAGCGAAGGAAGATTAGCAGGAGCTATGGAAAGTTAAACAGGAAGGCTGACTGAACCTATATCGAGAACATAGTCTTCCAGTTCCTTCTGTCACGCGGATCATGGCAAAGGGTCCGGTAACGACGACGGAGAAATTAAACCCCTGTGGCCCTCGGGTGCGAATTACCTGTCCTGGGGAGCGGGGGATTGGAACCTACCACCTCCAATATTGTTGAACATTTTCAGTAACTTTGTCCCCTCTCCGTTCAGCCTACGGGTCGTGACCCCGACTGTCCACTGCCAAAGACGTTTGGTCTTAGAACATAGAACGTACAGTGCAGAAGGAGGCCATTCAGCCCATCGAGTCTGCACCGACCCATTTAAGCTCTCACTTCCACCCTATCCCCGTAACCCAATAACCCCTCCTCACCTTTTTGGTCACTAAGGGCAGTTTATCATGGCCAACCCACCTAACCTGCACATCTTTGGACTGTGGGAGGAAACCGGAGCACCCGGAGGAAACCCACGCAGACACGGTGAGAACGTGCAGACTCCGCACGGACAGTGACCCAGCGGGGAATTGAACCTGGGAACCTGCCACTGTGAAGCCACAGTGCTATCCATTTGTGCTACCGTGCTGGAGGAGCGTCTTGAAGGAGGAGGGGAATGGGCGGCACAGTGGCGCAGTGGTTAGCACTGCTGCCTCACGGCGCCAAGGTCCCAGGTTCGATCCCGCCCCCGGGTCACTGTCCGTGTGGAGTTTGCACATTCTCCCCGTGTCTGCGTGGGTTTCACCCCCACAACCCGAAAAGGTGTGCGGGGTAGGTGGAGTGGCCACGCTAAATTACCCCTTAATTGGGAATATAAATAATCGGGTGCTGTAAATTTATTTATTTTTTTTAAATAAGAGGGAGATGGAGAAGTTTCCGGAGGATTCCTGAACTTAGGGGCCCAGACGGCAACCGGAGACACGGCCGGCAAGCAGGGGTGGCGGGGGGTGTGTGCGGTAGGCCGGAATCACAGGAGGTCAGAGATCGCGCCGGGTTCAAGGTCACCGGGGGCAACTCTGCAGATCAAGGGGGGAGCGGGGGAAATATGTTTTGTTCACAGTCCCCCCCCCCCTTTGCAGAGGATAACAGCCACAATTTAAATGGCGCGCCATCCCCCGCCCCCATCTGCTTCACCTCGGCGCTCACACCCTGTCGCCGTGGAGATGTCGCCCGCACCAGGCCGCAGCCTGGCGTATGGTGCCTGCACAGATGTGCGGGGCTGGCAGCGTCGGTCCCAGCTGGTCGGATGGTAATCCGTTGCTGTCAACAACGACCAGGCCTGTGTGATCTCATGGGACTTCAGAGAGAGAGAGAGAGAGAGAGAGATGGAGGGGGAGGGGGTGGAGGGAGGGAATTGTGACTGGAATATCAATCACCGCAGGATAGTCTGCCCCCAAACACACACACAGCCCCGATAACGGAGACTCCCTCTTCAGAACTGGCACGCTTGGCCATCCCGAGATGCCCTCTCGCACCGGATTCAAGGCTGCAAACTAGTCTGCGATGCTGTCAACACGCTTGGATCGGGCTCCTCTGCTATTTCAACAGGAATGTTTCAGCGGAGAGGGATTTGACAACAAGGCTTTTAATCCAATAATCGGTGCCTGAGCAGTGCCAGAGCGACTGCACTTCCAAAATACTCGATTGGCTGCAAAGCGCTTTCGGACGCCCCCGGGGGGGAGGATTGAAAGGCGCTAGGTAAAGGCAGATCCTTTCCTTAGGGAGCAAACCAGCAGCTCCTCTCCGCCCCGTTCCTGAATGGAATATGATTTAACCCTTTGAAGTCTGGCACCCAGAGACAAATTGCAGGAGATGTTTAACTCCCCCCACCCCCCCCCCCCCCCACCCCCCGCCCCCCGCCGCCCCTCACCACCCCAACTGATCTGATTCTCAGGGGGGCTCTGGCACTGGGCTGCACTTTGGCATCCTCCAGGCAGGGGTCGGAGCCAGTGGGAGGCGGGCAGGCTACTCGACTGCGAGAGGCGTCGCAGTCAAGTTGCCCGACCCGCGAGAGGAACACTGGACCGATCAGCAGTGAAAGATTGGACCCCGCGAACCCCGCTTTGGCCCCGATGCCTTGTGGAAGGTGCTATATCAATGCAAGTCTGTTTTGTACGAATGCAACACCCCCAGAGAATGGGCCTGGGCCCTTCTGCTGGTAAACTAGAACCTGGAGACTTACTCAGAATATAAAAACAGACAGTAAAAGTTTCTGCAAATATATAAAACAAAAAAGAGTGGCTAAGGTAAATATTGGTCAGCACGGTAGCATAGTGGTTAGCACAATTGCTTCACAGCTCCAGGGTCCCAGGTTCGATTCCCGGCTTGGGTCACTGTCTGTGCGGAGTCTGCACATCCTCCCCGTGTCTGCGTGGGTTTCCTCCGGGTGCTCCGGTTTCCTCCCACAGTCCAAAGATGTGCAGGTTAGGTGGATTGGCCATGATAAATTGCCCTTAGTGTCCAAAATTGCCCTTAGTGTTGGGTGGGGTTACGGGGATAGGGTGGAGGTGTGGGCCTTGGGTAGCCGGAGCCAGGCCCCAAGAGCCGGTGCAGACTCGATGGGCCAAATGTCCTCCTTCTGTAAATTGTATGAAAAAAATAGAAACGTTACGATGCAGAAAGAGGCCATTCAGCCCATCGTCCAAAAAGAGAGCAAACAGAAACGCACGTTTCAGCCCCACTTCCCAGCACCTGGTCCGCAGGTACCAGCAGGTACCAGCTCCTCAGGTGCGGATCCAGCCACCTCATGAGTTGAGGTTTCAGCGTGAATGCCAGATACCCACCATGCTCTGGGTGAAAAGGTTTTTCCTCATGTCCCCTCTAATCCTTCCCTGGTAATTGACCCACAGCTAAGGGGCGGAGGGGGGGGGGGGGGAGACAGGTCTTTCCTGGCCACTTGGCCTAGGCCCCTCCTAATTATGCACACCTCAATTAGGCCTCCCCTTAGCCTCCTCTCTGTGTCATGATCTGCACTCATGCACATAATGAGATGCAGATAGGCAGTGACAGACACCCAGTACAGCCAATCAACACACAGGACAGAACACAACCAATCACCAGGCAGAACACTAGAGGGTGGTCTCGCACTATAAAACACACAAGACATCAGCACTCTGCCTCTTTCCACTGGTGACAACTGTAGTGACAGTCAGGGTGTATATATCAGTTAGCACCTTCTACATGTGGCTCAGAGCTAGTCTGGTCTAGTTAGTTATCGTAAGCACGCTTAGATTAGTAGAATGTCAAACCTACAGCGAACTGTGTGAATTGCTTAACAAGTTCAATAAAGCGCATTGAACTAACATCAAAGTTTGGAGTCTACTTTCAAGTACAACTGCACCCAGTTGCAGTCCGTGTTACCCCAGGGTGATTAACACGACATGGTACCAGGTGTTCCACAAACATATCCAGTCTCTTCTCATGGCTCCAATTTTTGAGCCCTGGCCACATTCTTGGAAATCTCCCCAGCACTCTCTCCGCGACAATTGTGGGAGCGCTTCAACGGCCACGCTGCACCCAAAAAGCGGCGCAGCGTGGCGAGCCGGACCGATAGAAGCCGGAAGACCGCTCCCCCCTCCCGGGATCTACCCAGCTCGCAACAATATTGCAATGTAAATCCTGCCCATTGTGGGCGGGATCACTTTTTGGCAAATCTGCATATTAGAGCGAGACGGCTAGTCTCACTTTAATGTGCAGATTCCCGAGGTACCTGAGGCGTTGGGATCTGTCCCCTTTGCCCTGGAGACCCAGGGTGAGCGCTGTTCAACACTGGTCCTACAAACGGGAACCAGACAGAATGGCACTTGTAAGGGTCTCCCAGGGGTTCATAGGTCCCCAGGTATATGCCCTTGCTGGGGGCACCCTGGCGGAACATCGCGGGGGGCGGGGATGGACCGGGCCTCAGTCACCGTCGATATGTGGCGCACCGAACTCGGAGAGGGCGCTGATTTGGAGGGCGGAGCATTGCAAAAGCGGCTCCCCCCCCCCTCCGATTTGGTCGGAAACTTGGATTCTCCGGTCGTTCGCTGAATATAATTTCGGCGTCGACGAGCGGAGAATCCTGCCCGATGTCTGCGATGCCACAAATCAGCATCATCCTCGAACAGTTCCAACCAATCGGTGACTCACAAAACTTGGCAACTCCGCCTGGAATGGTCTGGATACCCGCACGCGATTCTCCCACCCCCCCCCCCCAAACCAGCACGGCGAGAATCACGGCTGGCCGCTTGGAGAATCTGCAAACGGCGCGCGGCGATTCTCCGGCCCGTACGTGCCGAGCGGCCGCCCCAACGCGACAGGTTCCCGCCGGCACCGTCCACGCCTGGTCGCTGCCGGCGGGAACTGCGCGGGAACGCTGGGAGGAGGGGGGGGGGGGGCTGTGGGGGGAGGGGTGTTCCTGGACCCGGGGGGGGGGCCTCCGATGGGGTCTGGGCCTCGATCGGGGCCCACCAATCGGCGGGCCTACCTCTCTAAAGGGGGACCTCCTTTCCTCCGCCGCCCCGCTAGATCCATCCGCCACCTTCTTGCGGGATGGCCTTGGGGAGGACGGCAACCGCGTATGCGCGGGTGACTTCATTTACTTCATTTACGCGACGCCATTTACGTGGCGCCAAGGCCCAGCGTGCGTAAAATAAGTGACGCCGCTCCTAGCCCCCCTGGGGAGCGAGAATAGGGGGCTAGGAGCGGGCTCCGACGCCGGAGTGAAACACTCCGGATTTCACTCCGGCGTCGGCACTTTGTCTCCATTAAGGAGAATCGCGCCCAGGAACTCTGTCCAGTTACAGAGTAATCCTTACCCTGCTGAATAAACAGGAACCCTGTCCAGTTACACAGAGTAATCCTTACCCTGCTGAATAAACAGGAACTCTGTCCAGTTACACAGAGTAATCCTTACCCTGCTGAATAAACAGGAACCCTGTCCAGTTACACAGAGTAATCCTTACCCTGCTGAATAAACAGGAACTCTGTCCAGTTACACAGAGTAATCCTTACCCTGCTGAATAAACAGGAACTCTGTCCAGTTACAGAGTAATCCTTACCCTGCTGAATAAACAGGAACTCTGTCCAGTTACAGAGTAATCCTTACCCTGCTGAATAAACAGGAACTCTGTCCAGTTACACAGAGTAATCCTTACCCTGCTGAATAAACAGGAACTCTGTCCAGTTACACAGAGTAATCCTTACCCTGCTGAATAAACAGGAACTCTGTCCAGTTACAGAGTCATCCTCACCCTGCTGAATAAACAGGAACTCTGACCAGTTACACAGAGTAATCCTTACCCTGCTGAATAAACAGGAACTCTGTCCAGTTACACAGAGTAATCCTTACCATGCTGAATAAACAGGAACTCTGTCCAGTTACACAGAGTAATCCTTACCCTGCTGAATAAACAGGAACTCTGTCTAGTTACACAGAGTAATCCTTACCCTGCTGAATAAACAGGAACTCTGTCTAGTTACACAGAGTAATCCTTACCCTGCTGAATAAACAGGAACTCTGTCCAGTTACACAGAGTAATCCTTACCCTGCTGAATAAACAGGAACTCTGTCCAGTTACACAGAGTAATCCTTACCCTGCTGAATAAACAGGAACTCTGTCTAGTTACACAGAGTAATCCTTACCCTGCTGAATAAACAGGAACTCTGTACAGTTACAGAGTAATCCTTACCCTGCTGAATAAACAGGAACTCTGTCCAGTTACACACAGTAATCGTTATCCTGCTGAATAAACAGGAACTCTGTCCAGTTACACAGAGTAATCCTTACCCCGCTGTATAAACAGGAACTCTGTCCAGTTACACAGGGTAATCCTTATCCTGCTGAATAAACAGGAACTCTGTCCAGTTACAGAGTAATCCTTATCCTGCTGAATAAACAGGAACTCTGTCCAGTTACAGAGTAATCCTTACCCTGCTGAATAAACAGGAACCCTGTCCAGTTACACAGAGTAATCCTTACCCTGCTGAATAAACAGGAACTCTGTCCAGTTACACAGAGTAATCCTTACCCTGCTGAATAAACAGGAACTCTGTCCAGTTACACAGAGTAATCCTTACCCTGCTGAATAAACAGGAACTCTGTCCAGTTACACAGAGTAATCCTTACCCTGCTGAATAAACAGGAACTCTGTCTAGTTACACAGAGTAATCCTTACCCTGCTGAATAAACAGGAACTCTGTCTAGTTACACAGAGTAATCCTTACCCTGCTGAATAAACAGGAACTCTGTCCAGTTACAGAGTAATCCTTACCCTGCTGAATAAACAGGAACTCTGTCCAGTTACACAGAGTAATCCTTACCCTGCTGAATAAACAGGAACTCTGTCCAGTTACAGAGTCATCCTCACCCTGCTGAATAAACAGGAACTCTGTCCAGTTACACAGAGTAATCCTTACCCTGCTGAATAAACAGGAACTCTGACCAGTTACACAGAGTAATCCTTACCCTGCTGAATAAACAGGAACTCTGTCCAGTTACACACAGTAATCGTTATCCTGCTGAATAAACAGGAACTCTGTCCAGTTACACAGAGTAATCCTTATCCTGCTGAATAAACAGGAACTCTGTCCAGTTACAGAGTAATCCTTACCCCGCTGTATAAACAGGAACTCTGTCCAGTTACACAGGGTAATCCTTATCCTGCTGAATAAACAGGAACTCTGTCCAGTTACACAGAGTAATCCTTACCCTGCTGAATAAACAGGAACTCTGTCCAGTTACACAGAGTAATCCTTACCCTGCTGAATAAACAGGAACTCTGTCCAGTTACACAGAGTAATCCTTACCCTGCTGAATAAACAGGAACTCTTTCCAGTTACACAGAGTAATCCTTACCCTGCTGAATAAACAGGAACTCTGTCCAGTTACACAGAGTAATCCTTACCCTGCTGAATAAACAGGAACTCTGTCTAGTTACACAGAGTAATCCTTACCCTGCTGAATAAACAGGAACTCTGTCCAGTTACACAGAGTAATCCTTACCCTGCTGAATAAACAGGAACTCTGTCTAGTTACAGAGTAATCCTTACCCTGCTGAATAAACAGGAACTCTGTCCAGTTACACAGAGTAATCCTTACCCTGCAGAATAAACAGGAACTCTGTCCAGTTACAGAGTCATCCTCACCCTGCTGAATAAACAGGAACTCTGTCCAGTTACACAGAGTAATCCTTACCCTGCTGAATAAACAGGAACTCTGTCCAGTTACAGAGTAATCCTTACCCTGCTGAATAAACAGGAACTCTGTCCAGTTACACAGAGTAATCCTTACCCTGCTGAATAAACAGGAACTCTGTCCAGTTACACAGAGTAATCCTTACCCTGCTGAATAAACAGGAACTCTGTCCAGTTACAGAGTAATCCTTACCCTGCTGAATAAACAGGAACTCTGTCCAGTTACACAGAGTAATCCTTACCCTGCTGAATAAACAGGAACTCTGTCCAGTTACAGAGTCATCCTCACCCTGCTGAATAAACAGGAACTCTGTCCAGTTACACAGAGTAATCCTTACCCTGCTGAATAAACAGGAACTCTGACCAGTTACACAGAGTAATCCTTACCCTGCTGAATAAACAGGAACTCTGTCCAGTTACACACAGTAATCGTTATCCTGCTGAATAAACAGGAACTCTGTCCAGTTACACAGAGTAATCCTTATCCTGCTGAATAAACAGGAACTCTGTCCAGTTACAGAGTAATCCTTACCCCGCTGTATAAACAGGAACTCTGTCCAGTTACACAGGGTAATCCTTATCCTGCTGAATAAACAGGAACTCTGTCCAGTTACACAGAGTAATCCTTACCCTGCTGAATAAACAGGAACTCTGTCCAGTTACACAGAGTAATCCTTACCCTGCTGAATAAACAGGAACTCTGTCTAGTTACACAGAGTAATCCTTACCCTGCTGAATAAACAGGAACTCTGTCCAGTTACACAGAGTAATCCTTACCCTGCTGAATAAACAGGAACTCTGTCTAGTTACAGAGTAATCCTTACCCTGCTGAATAAACAGGAACTCTGTCCAGTTACACAGAGTAATCCTTACCCTGCAGAATAAACAGGAACTCTGTCCAGTTACAGAGTCATCCTCACCCTGCTGAATAAACAGGAACTCTGTCCAGTTACACAGAGTAATCCTTACCCTGCTGAATAAACAGGAACTCTGTCCAGTTACAGAGTAATCCTTACCCTGCTGAATAAACAGGAACTCTGTCCAGTTACACAGAGTAATCCTTACCCTGCTGAATAAACAGGAACTCTGTCCAGTTACACAGAGTAATCCTTACCCTGCTGAATAAACAGGAACTCTGTCCAGTTACAGAGTAATCCTTACCCTGCTGAATAAACAGGAACTCTGTCCAGTTACACAGAGTAATCCTTACCCTGCTGAATAAACAGGAACTCTGTCCAGTTACAGAGTCATCCTCACCCTGCTGAATAAACAGGAACTCTGTCCAGTTACACAGAGTAATCCTTACCCTGCTGAATAAACAGGAACTCTGACCAGTTACACAGAGTAATCCTTACCCTGCTGAATAAACAGGAACTCTGTCCAGTTACACACAGTAATCGTTATCCTGCTGAATAAACAGGAACTCTGTCCAGTTACACAGAGTAATCCTTATCCTGCTGAATAAACAGGAACTCTGTCCAGTTACAGAGTAATCCTTACCCCGCTGTATAAACAGGAACTCTGTCCAGTTACACAGGGTAATCCTTATCCTGCTGAATAAACAGGAACTCTGTCCAGTTACACAGAGTAATCCTTACCCTGCTGAATAAACAGGAACTCTGTCCAGTTACACAGAGTAATCCTTACCCTGCTGAATAAACAGGAACTCTGTCCAGTTACACAGAGTAATCCTTACCCTGCTGAATAAACAGGAACTCTTTCCAGTTACACAGAGTAATCCTTACCCTGCTGAATAAACAGGAACTCTGTCCAGTTACACAGAGTAATCCTTACCCTGCTGAATAAACAGGAACTCTGTCTAGTTACACAGAGTAATCCTTACCCTGCTGAATAAACAGGAACTCTGTCCAGTTACAGAGTAATCCTTACCCTGCTGAATAAACAGGAACTCTGTCCAGTTACACAGAGTAATCCTTACCCTGCTGAATAAACAGGAACTCTGTCCAGTTACACACAGTAATCCTTATCCTGCTGAATAAACAGGAACTCTGTCCAGTTACAGAGTAATCCTTACCCTGCTGAATAAACAGGAACTCTGTCCAGTTACACAGGGTAATCCTTATCCTGCTGAATAAACAGGAACTCTGTCCAGTTACACAGAGTAATCCTTACCCTGCTGAATAAACAGGAACTCTGTCCAGTTACACAGAGTAATCCTTACCCTGCTGAATAAACAGGAACTCTGTCCAGTTACACAGAGTAATCCTTACCCTGCTGAATAAACAGGAACTCTGTCCAGTTACACAGAGTAATCCTTACCCTGCTGAATAAACAGGAACTCTGTCTAGTTACACAGAGTAATCCTTACCCTGCTGAATAAACAGGAACTCTGTCCAGTTACAGAGTAATCCTTACCCTGCTGAATAAACAGGAACTCTGTCCAGTTACACACAGTAATCGTTATCCTGCTGAATAAACAGGAACTCTGTCCAGTTACACAGAGTAATCCTTACCCCGCTGTATAAACAGGAACTCTGTCCAGTTACACAGGGTAATCCTTATCCTGCTGAATAAACAGGAACTCTGTCCAGTTACAGAGTAATCCTTATCCTGCTGAATAAACAGGAACTCTGTCCAGTTACAGAGTAATCCTTACCCTGCTGAATAAACAGGAACCCTGTCCAGTTACACAGAGTAATCCTTACCCTGCTGAATAAACAGGAACTCTGTCTAGTTACACAGAGTAATCCTTACCCTGCTGAATAAACAGGAACTCTGTCCAGTTACACAGAGTAATCCTTACCCTGCTGAATAAACAGGAACTCTGTCCAGTTACACAGAGTAATCCTTACCCTGCTGAATAAACAGGAACTCTGTCCAGTTACACAGAGTAATCCTTATCCTGCTGAATAAACAGGAACTCTGTCCAGTTACAGAGTCATCCTCACCCTGCTGAATAAACAGGAAGTCTGACCAGTTACACAGAGTAATCCTTACCCTGCTGAATAAACAGGAACTCTGTCCAGTTACACAGAGTAATCCTTACCCTGCTGAATAAACAGGAACTCTGTCCAGTTACACAGAGTAATCCTTACCCTGCTGAATAAACAGGAACTCTGTCTAGTTACACAGAGTAATCCTTACCCTGCTGAATAAACAGGAACTCTGTCTAGTTACACAGAGTAATCCTTACCCTGCTGAATAAACTGGAACTCTGTCCAGTTACAGAGTAATCCTTACCCTGCTGAATAAACAGGAACTCTGTCCAGTTAAACAGAGTAATCCTTACCCTGCTGAATAACCAGGAACTCTGTCCAGTTACAGAGTCATCCTCACCCTGCTGAATAAACAGGAACTCTGTCCAGTTACACAGAGTAATCCTTACCCTGCTGAATAAACAGGAACTCTGACCAGTTACACAGAGTAATCCTTACCCTGCTGAATAAACAGGAACTCTGTCCAGTTACACACAGTAATCGTTATCCTGCTGAATAAACAGGAACTCTGTCCAGTTACACAGAGTAATCCTTATCCTGCTGAATAAACAGGAACTCTGTCCAGTTACAGAGTAATCCTTACCCCGCTGTATAAACAGGAACTCTGTCCAGTTACACAGGGTAATCCTTATCCTGCTGAATAAACAGGAACTCTGTCCAGTTACACAGAGTAATCCTTACCCTGCTGAATAAACAGGAACTCTGTCCAGTTACACAGAGTAATCCTTACCCTGCTGAATAAACAGGAACTCTGTCCAGTTACACAGAGTAATCCTTACCCTGCTGAATAAACAGGAACTCTTTCCAGTTACACAGAGTAATCCTTACCCTGCTGAATAAACAGGAACTCTGTCCAGTTACACAGAGTAATCCTTACCCTGCTGAATAAACAGGAACTCTGTCTAGTTACACAGAGTAATCCTTACCCTGCTGAATAAACAGGAACTCTGTCCAGTTACACAGAGTAATCCTTACCCTGCTGAATAAACAGGAACTCTGTCTAGTTACAGAGTAATCCTTACCCTGCTGAATTAACAGGAACTCTGTCCAGTTACACAGAGTAATCCTTAACCTGCTGAATAAACAGGAACTCTGTCCAGTTACAGAGTCATCCTCACCCTGCTGAATAAACAGGAACTCTGTCCAGTTACACAGAGTAATCCTTACCCTGCTGAATAAACAGGAACTCTGTCCAGTTACAGAGTAATCCTTACCCTGCTGAATAAACAGGAACTCTGTCCAGTTACACAGAGTAATCCTTACCCTGCTGAATAAACAGGAACTCTGTCCAGTTACACAGAGTAATCCTTACCCTGCTGAATAAACAGGAACTCTGTCCAGTTACAGAGTAATCCTTACCCTGCTGAATAAACAGGAACTCTGTCCAGTTACACAGAGTAATCCTTACCCTGCTGAATAAACAGGAACTCTGTCCAGTTACAGAGTCATCCTCACCCTGCTGAATAAACAGGAACTCTGTCCAGTTACACAGAGTAATCCTTACCCTGCTGAATAAACAGGAACTCTGACCAGTTACACAGAGTAATCCTTACCCTGCTGAATAAACAGGAACTCTGTCCAGTTACACACAGTAATCGTTATCCTGCTGAATAAACAGGAACTCTGTCCAGTTACACAGAGTAATCCTTATCCTGCTGAATAAACAGGAACTCTGTCCAGTTACAGAGTAATCCTTACCCCGCTGTATAAACAGGAACTCTGTCCAGTTACACAGGGTAATCCTTACCCTGCTGAATAAACAGGAACTCTGTCCAGTTACACAGAGTAATCCTTACCCTGCTGAATAAACAGGAACTCTGTCCAGTTACACAGAGTAATCCTTACCCTGCTGAATAAACAGGAACTCTGTCCAGTTACACAGAGTAATCCTTACCCTGCTGAATAAACAGGAACTCTTTCCAGTTACACAGAGTAATCCTTACCCTGCTGAATAAACAGGAACTCTGTCCAGTTACACAGAGTAATCCTTACCCTGCTGAATAAACAGGAACTCTGTCTAGTTACACAGAGTAATCCTTACCCTGCTGAATAAACAGGAACTCTGTCCAGTTACAGAGTAATCCTTACCCTGCTGAATAAACAGGAACTCTGTCCAGTTACACAGAGTAATCCTTACCCTGCTGAATAAACAGGAACTCTGTCCAGTTACACACAGTAATCCTTATCCTGCTGAATAAACAGGAACTCTGTCCAGTTACAGAGTAATCCTTACCCTGCTGAATAAACAGGAACTCTGTCCAGTTACACAGGGTAATCCTTATCCTGCTGAATAAACAGGAACTCTGTCCAGTTACACAGAGTAATCCTTACCCTGCTGAATAAACAGGAACTCTGTCCAGTTACACAGAGTAATCCTTACCCTGCTGAATAAACAGGAACTCTGTCCAGTTACAGAGTAATCCTTACCCTGCTGAATAAACAGGAACTCTGACCAGTTACACAGAGTAATCCTTACCCTGCTGAATAAACAGGAACTCTGTCCAGTTACACAGAGTAATCCTTATCCTGCTGAATAAACAGGAACTCTGTCCAGTTACACAGAGTAATCCTTACCCTGCTGAATAAACAGGAACTCTGACCAGTTACACAGAGTAATCCTTACCCTGCTGAATAAACAGGAACCCTGTCCAGTTACACAGAGTAATCCTTACCCTGCTGAATAAACAGGAACTCTGTCCAGTTACACAGAGTAATCCTTACCCTGCTGAATAAACAGGAACTCTGTCCAGTTACACAGAGTAATCCTTACCCTGCTGAATAAACAGGAGCTCCGTTAATTACCGGGTAACATGAACTCCCCCGTCACTAATTGGAGGATCAGTTGATTGCTCAAACACAACAGCATCGATTCACCTTGCCGCAGTGTGGGTAATACTCAATTTGTGATCCTTGATTCTATTGCAAGATTCACCAGATATGGCTATTTTACCCAAAAGTGAAAGAGGAATCTTTGATACTTTGATAGCAGAGGCCCAGGAAACAACATGTGATATATTCTCCTCAACATATATTGAGATTGGATCCTGCACAATGTCCTAACGTTCACTGATTTATCCACAACTCACTTTCTCTATGGTGATATACATGATACATCGGTACAACTTGTTGAACAAGAGGTTTATTATTTATTTGATTTAATAAATGTGTAATGAGAACTAATATTCCTGATCCCTTACCCTGCCTATTAGCTACCTGGGATCC
This sequence comes from Scyliorhinus canicula, assembly GCF_902713615.1. Lineage (NCBI taxonomy): Eukaryota > Metazoa > Chordata > Chondrichthyes > Carcharhiniformes > Scyliorhinidae > Scyliorhinus > Scyliorhinus canicula. The sequence continues at coordinate 11,116,795 of NC_052168.1, forward strand.
AGGTTCAGAGGTACCGGTAGCTGATATTTCCACAATCGGACAGCTATTTGGCCAGTTGGAGGCTCACAGTAGAGCCCAATCCAGCCCTCCCTGCGTTGGAGGAGATCGGTGTGTGGCCGCGCTGGGGGTGGGCCGTGCTGGGGGAGGGCCGTGCTGGGGGAGGGCTGTGCTGGGGGAAGGCCGTGCTGGGGGAGGGCCGTGCTGGGGGCGGGCTGTGCTGGGGGAGGGCCGTGCTGGGGGCGGGCCGTGCTGAGGGAGGGCCGTGCTGGGGGAGGGGCGCTCTGGAGGAAGGCTGTTCTGGGGGAGGGCTACGCTGGGGGTGGGCCGCTCTGGGGGAGGGCCACGCAGGGAGAGGGCCGCTCTGGGGGAGGGCCGCTCTGGGGGAGGGCCGCTCTGGGGGAGGGCCGTGCTGGGGGGGGGGGCTGGTCTGAGGAGGGCCGCTCCGGGGGAGGGCCGCTCTGGGTGGGGGCCGCTCTGTGTGGGGGCCGCTCTGGGTGGGGCCCGCTCTGGGTGGGGGCCGCTCTGGGTGGGGCCGCTCTGGGTGGGGGCCGCTCTGGGTGGGGGCCGCTCTGGGTGGGGGCCGCTCTGGGTGGGGGCCGCTCTGGGTGAGGGCCGCTCTGGGTGAGGGCCACGCTGGGTGAGGGCCACGCTGGGGGAAGGCCGCTCTGGGGGAGGTCCACGCAGGGAGAGGGCTACTCTGGGAGAGGGCCGCTCTGGAGGTGGGCCGCTCTGGGGGTGGGCCGCTCTGGGCGAGGGCCGCGCTGGGGATGAGCCGATCTGGGGATGAGCCGATCTGGGGGTGGGCCGCTCTGGGGGCGAGCCGATCTGGGGGTGGGCCGACCAGGGGGTGGACCACGCTGGGGGAGGGCCGTACTGGAGGAGGGTCGCGCTGGGGGAGGGTCGCGCTGGGGGAGGGTCGCGCTGGGGGAGGGCCGCGCTGGGGGAGGGCCGTGCTGGGCGATGGCCACGCTGGGGGATGGCCGCACTGGGGGAGGGTCGCGCTGGGGGATGGTCACTCGGGGGGAGGGCCGCGCTGGGGGATGGTCGCGCTGGGGGAGGGTCGCTCTGGGGGAGGGTCGCTCTGGGGGAGGGTCGCTCTGGGGGAGGGTCGCGCTGGGGGAGGGCCGTGTTGGGCGATGGCCACGCTGGGGGATGGCCGCACTGGGGGAGGGTCGCGCTGGGGGAGGGTCGCGCTGGGGGAGGGTCGTGCTGGGGGAGGGCCGCGCTGGGGGAGGGCCGCGCTGGGGGAGGGCCGCGCTGGGGGATGGCCGCATTGGGGAGGGTCGCGCTGGGGAGGGTCGCGCTGGGGGAGGGTTGTGCTGGGGGAGGGCTGTGCTGGGGGAGGGCTGTGCTGTGGGCATGCAGTCTTGGATGTGATAACAACAGCAAGGAGAATGGAGAATCGCGCCGGCAGGTCGAGGCAGAAAGGTGACGTGGCAGGTCGGAGAAACAGTTAGATAAAGCATTGGGACGAAGGATATCAAAGGATATGGGGGTGGGAAGACAGGATCAGGCTCTTGAGTTGGATGATCAGCCATGATCATGATGAATGAGGGAACAGGGGCAGCACAGTGGCACAGTGGGTTAGCCCTGCTGCCTCACAGCGCCAAGGTCCCAGGTTCTATCCTGGCTCTGGGTCACTGTCCATGTGGAGTTTGCACATTAGAACATAGAACATACAGTGCAGAAGGAGGCCATTCAGCCCATTGAGTCCGCACCGACCCACTTAAGCCCTCACTTCCACCCTATCCCCGTAACCCAATAACCCCTCCTAAAAATTTGGGTCACTAAGGACAATTTAGCATGGCCAATCCACCTAACCTGCACGACTTTAGACCGTGGGAGGAAACCGGAGCACCCGGAGGAAACCCACGCAGACACGGGGAGAACGTGCAGACTCCGCACAGACAGTAACCCAGTGGGGAATCGACCCTGGGACCCTGGCACTGTGAAGCCACAGTGCTATCCACTTGTGCTACCGTGCCAATATTCTCCCCGTGTTTGTGTGGGTTTTACTCCCACAACCCAAAGGTATGCAGGCTAGGTGGATTGAACAGGCTAAACTGCCCCTTTAATTGGAAAAAATGAATTGGGTACTCTAAATGTATTTTTAAAAAATGGACGAGGGAGCAGGCTCGAAGGGCTGAATGGCCTCCTCCCTCTCCTATTTTCTATGTTCTCCCCCATCGTCCACCTGCATGACCTGCCTTGGGGAGGGGAATACTGGCACAGCTCCCTGACCCACGGGCATTGTCTGCGGAGGGGGGTCCCCAGGAAGCAAACCATGGGGCGGTCCCTCGAGCAAATCTTTCCCTCCCGCTTGAGCAGCAGTTCCATTCGCTGATAATGCCTCTACTGAGCTTAGATAGCATCAGAGCCCACCTGGTCTGCACGCTGGTGGGGAGGGAGGTGGGGGAGGAGCGGAGTTGTGTTTTGAAATAACACTTTAAAATAATTGATTGCCAAAAAAAAAAAATTGAGAGGCTGCCCTTGCTTTGACTAATGGGAAATTAAACGGCAGCACTGGGAGGACCCCTGAAACAAATAATCATCCGATTGCTGCCTTCTCGCCCTCCCTTAATAATAACTGCTGCCAGGCAGAACTGCTCAATCTATCTTGTCACCGGGAACTGCGCTGCTGACTGCGGAGAATTCCCCTCCTCCTCCTCCATAATAAACGGCACAGATTGGAGATGCTCAGCTTCGAGCTCCAAGTCTGTGGAACCCGATCAACTGTATTCAGCGTTTCAGTTTCCACTCTCTCTCTCTCTCTCTCTCTCTGTGTCTCCCTCTCCTCACATGATACCTGTGCCTGTGGCGAGCTGGGCAGTTTGCACACACCACACGCCGGCATTTTCCCTGGGAATGTTTTTTTGAGCATTTTTTTTCCCCCCCAATTAAGGGCCATTTGGCGTGGTCAGTCCGCCGACCCTACACATCTTCTTTTGGGGTTGTGTGTGTGTGTGGGGAGGGGGGGGGGGGGGGGGGGGGGAGACCCACGCAGCCACGAGAGGAGAATGTGCAAACTCCGCACGGTCAGTGACCCAGAGCCGGGGTGGAACCCGGGTCCTTGGTGCCGTGAAGCAGCAGTGCTAACCGCTGTGCCACCGTGCCCGTGCAACAGCACCGTTGCTGCTGTAGATTTCTGCATTGACCCGCACAACCCACCCCCCCCCCCCCCCTCTCCACCCCCACACACACACACACCAGTCCAGCTCAAATAGAGGTTCAGTTAAACCAGGGGTGGGCAAACTTTTCCGTGCAAGGGCCACATTCAGAAATTCACAATTTTAAAGGGCCGCATAGTATATTAATTAATAGTCCCGGTTGTAACCAATTAGCGTGCGGCATATACCTCAGCGCTTCCCCCGGCGGCATCCTGCCTTTAGCCCTCTCTTTCTCTACTTTTCAAAAATGGCGCTTCACCCGGTTATGATTCTGGGCGCCTCATATAGAACATAGAACAGTACAGCACAGAACAGGCCCTTCGGCCCTCGATGTTGTGCCGAGCAATGATCACCCTACTCAAGTCAACGTGTTTTTTTTTTAATGACTTGATCTTGGTGGGCCGCATAAAGACCTTTGGCAGGCCGCATGCGGCCCGCGGGCCGTAGTTTGCCCACCCCCGAGTTAAACACTCCCTCAGCGCGATCTCAACAAGCCCACAGTGCAGATATATGGGGCGGGATTCTCCGCCCCCCCTCCCCCCCGCCACATTTCTGCCCCGGCCGGCCGGTGGGATTCTCCGTTACGCCGGCCGGTCAATGGGGTTCCCCATTGTGGGGCATCCTCACGCCGTCGGGAAAACCCCCGGGGCGCCGGCATACCGGAGAATCCCGCCGGCGGAGAATCCCGGGCATGGTGCGTGTCTGATACGAGGTGGAAAGTTGGTTCAATACTGGGAGGGCTACGAGTCCGATACTGGTTGGGGGGGGGGGGTGGGGGGTTGGTTCGATACCTGGTGGGGGATCTGATACTGGGTGGGAGAGGTTCAATACTGGGTGGGGGGGTCGGTCTGATACTGGGTGGGAGGGGTTCAATACTGGGTGGGGGGTCGGTCTGATACTGGGTGGGAGGGGTTCAATACTGGGAGGGGGGTCGGTCTGATACTGGGTGGGAGGGGTTCAATGCTAGGTGGGGGGGTCGGTCTGATACTGGGTGAGGGTGAGTTCGATACTGGGGAGGGGGCAGGAAGAGAGCGGGTCCAATACTGGGGAGGGGCAGGAAGAGAGCGGGTCCAATACTGGGGAGGGGACAGGAAGAGAGCGGGTCCAATACTGAGTTGGGGGAGTGTCTGATGCTGGGTGGGATGCGGGTCCGATACTGTTCGGGGGTTGGTTCAACACTGGTTGGGGGTGGGTTTGATACCCAATGGGGGAGGTGGGTTCGATTCCAAGTGGGGGGGGGGGGTGAGTTCGATAAGGGGGGGGGGGGGGGAGAGAGAGCCGGTCCGATATTGGGTGGGGGGTGGGTCGGATACTGGGTGGGGTGTGGGTCGGAAACTGGGTGGGGTGTGGTTTCGATACTGGGTGGGGTGTGGGGTCGGATACAGGGTGGGTGTGGGTCGGATACTGGGTGGGTTGTGGGTCGGATACTGGGTGGGGTGTGGGTCGGATACTGGGTGGGGTGTGGGTCGGATACTGGGTGGGGTGTGGGTCGGATACTGGGTGGGGTGTGGGTCGGATACTGGGTGGGGTGTGGGTCGGATACTGGGTGGGGTGTGGGTCGGATACTGGGTGGGGTGTGGGTCGGATACAGGGTGGGTTGTGGGTCGGATACTGGGTGGGCTCTGGGTCTGATACTGGGTGGGCTGTGGGTCTGATACTGGGTAGGGTGTGGGTCGGATACTGGGTGGGTTATGGGTCGGATACTGGGTGGGTTATGGGTCTGATACTGGGTGGGGTGTGGGTCTGATACTGGGTGGGGTGTGGGTCGGATACTGGGTGGGGGGGGGTTGGTACTGGGTGGGATGTGGGTCGGATACTGGGTGGGGTGTGGGTCTGATACTGGGTGGGGTGTGGGTCGGATACTGGGTGGGGTGTGGGTCGGATACTGGGTGGGGTGTGGGTCGGATACTGGGTGGGAGTGTGGGTCGGATACTGGGTGGGGTGTGGGTCGGATACTGGGTGGGCTGTGGGTCTGATACTGGGTGGGCTGTGGGTCTGATACTGGGTAGGGTGTGGGTCGGATACTGGGTGGGTTATGGGTCGGATACTGGGTGGGTTATGGGTCTGATACTGGGTGGGGTGTGGGTCTGATACTGGGTGGGGTGTGGGTCGGATACTGGGTGGGGGGGGTTGGTACTGGGTGGGATGTGGGTCGGATACTGGGTGGGGTGTGGGTCTGATACTGGGTGGGGTGTGGGTCGGATACTGGGTGGGGTGTGGGTCGGATACTGGGTGGGGTGTGGGTCGGATACTGGGTGGGGTGTGTGTCTGATACTGGGTGGGGTGTGGGTCGGATACTGGGTGGGTTATGGGTCGGATACTGGGTGGGTTATGGGTTGGATACTGGGTGGGGTGTGGGTCTGATACTGGGTGGGTGTGGATCTGATACTGGGTAGGGTGTGGGTCTGATACTGGGTGGGGTTGTGGGTCGGATACTGGGTGGGGTGTGGGTCTGATACTGGGTGGGTTATGGGTCGGATACTGGGTAGGGTGTGGGTCTGATACTGGGTGGGGTTGTGGGTCGGATACTGGGTGGGGTGTGGGTCTGATACTGGGTAGGGTGTGGGTCTGATACTGGGTGGGGTTGTGGGTCGGATACTGGGTGGGGTGTGGGTCGGATACTGGGTGGGTGTGGATCTGATACTGGGTAGGGTGTGGATCCGATACTGGATTCCAAACAGGGTCGGCAGAAGCCAGCACCAAATCTAACAAACCTCAAAAGCACAACATCGGCCAGGAAAATGTAAGGGACATGCTGGTAACCAAAGGTATGGCGTTGGCTATAAACCAGGCAGCTCACAGGTTTAATCTGCATTCTGTAACAAGTAACACGGCAAAACAACATAAATGGCTTACAGAGCAAGTGGGCAGATAAACAAACTTCAATCTCACCAGTAAGGAGGTTTGATTTGTAGGAGGAATAATTAAGGTGGTCACGTATTCCATGGAAGATTAGAAACAAAACTGGGTAGAGGAGATCGGGAATTTGGAAATACAGGTACATAAATTGCTAAAAGCACACAGCTAAATCCAGAAAGGTTGGAGACCCACTCCTGGGATTTCTTTCTAAAGGGATAGATCCCAAAGGCAGGGAGTTAATGTGACACTCGGAGAATTGTGCACAGTTTTGCACTCAATACCGCAGACAGACATTGAAGCACTGGAGAGCAAACACCAGACCAACACTGAGCCATCTGAGGGCTCATTAAAAGGATGGGAGACGAGAAAAGGAGCCTTTACAAATTGATGGAGAGATTGACGTGGACAAACTGTTCCTTGTATTGGGCCTAAAGTGGGTAAAAGATATGAGATAGCCACAAACAGGCCCAATAAATCGAGGGCCTATTCCGGATCCTAAATCTTGTGACTGCACACAAAGAGTGGTCACATTGTGGAGTCGCTGGCGCTGATAGTGAATATGAACTGTTTCCACTGTAACCGTGCGGCATACAAACACACATCCATGCAGCCCCCCTCCAGCCTGATCCACCATTTAATAAGATCATGGCTGCTCCAATCGTAACCTCAAATCTGCATGACGCCTAACCCCCCTCCCCCTCCCAAACCTATCACCCCCTTGCTTACCAACAATCCCGGGTTAAGGACCCCGGCAGTAGAAGGCCAATATGACAGAGAGATTAAAATCCAAAGTGCCCAAGAGGCCTGATTTGAAGGCGTGCGGAGAGGGCGCAGGTTAAGATAACTGGCAAGTGGGGGGGGTGTACATAAGGGAGGGGAGGGTAGGGAGGGAGGGGAGGGGAGGGGAGGGGAGGGAGGGGAGGGGAGGGGGGGAGGGAGGGGAGGGGAGGGGGGGAGGGAGGGGAGGGGGAGGGAGGGAGGGGTGGAGGGGGGAGGGAGGGGGAGGGGAGGGGGGAGGGAGGGGGAGGGGGGAGGGGGGGAAAGCAAAAACAAAAAAAAACAGCAGAGTCAAAGTCCAATATGGTGATCAGGGAACGGGTAAGGCCTTTATCAATATTTTAATTAAATTCACGAATGAGGCCAGGTTATAATGAATCACACAAATTGCTGGCAACCAGCAAGCACTCGTTTGTTAATTTAAAAGGTTTCTAATCTCATCAGGCACTGATAACACAGACAGGCCACGCACGTAAGGAAACAATCGCATGCAGATACGAGCAGTGTGATGTCAAGTGGTTCTACTCGGGCGGGGAGTCAATCGATTATATTATCACCGACTCGGTTAATTAGCTGATTATTCCAATCGTTCAAACCCAGCTCGCTGCTGAAATGTACAACCAGTGCTGCGGTTTATTTTTGAGTCTCTGGTGGCAAGTTGGAAATGGGGCTTAGGCCCCAACCAAAGCCTGTCCCTTTCCAAGAGGGGCCTCTCGCCTTCTCCGCGTGTTTCTGAATCCCTCTCATCTCCAGATAGATCTGCTTCTTTCTTCAGTGACTTCCCTCAGTTAAGTGTTCCTCAACTCTGCGCTTATTTGGGTGGGAGAATTCTCCCCCCTCCACCCCCCCCCCCCCCCCCCCCCCCCCCCCCCCCCCCCACCGAGGACAATTTTCCTGGATTGACGCAGTCAATGACCTTTCCAAAATCTTGGGGACTTCATTTGGGTCACCTCAGAATGACCCTTTTTCGAAAAGCAATAATCCTAACTTCATTACAATGATCTTTGTTCTTACTTTCTCAATTTATATTCTTTCCGAGGTTGTCACAACGGATGTCCATCAAAGTGTACCGAGGGATCAAGCAAGTCACTGAAACTTTGCCCACCAGGGATGAATATTCTTACCTTGACAAGGGGCGTGGAGGAATCCAAGTCATGGGCAAGTAACATTTGTGCCACAAAAGTGCCAGGCAATGACCAGCTCCAAGAATCCAACCATCGCCCCTTGACATTCAATGGCATTACCATCGCTGAATCCCCCAGTGTCAACATCCTGTGGGTTTATCACTGACCAATAACTGAACTGGACCAGCCTTATAAATATTCTGGTTACAAGAGTAGGCCAGAGACTAGGAATCCTAACTCACCTCTTGTCTTCCCAAAGCCTGTCCAGCATCTAACAAGAGACAAGTCAGGAGTGTGATGGAATACTCTCCACTTGCCTGGATGAGCACAGCTCCAACAACACTCAAGAAGTTCGACACCATCCAGGACAAAGCAGCCTGTGGCTGTACCTACACCGGATGGACTGCAGCGGTTCAAGAAGGTAGCACACCTCCCTATCTTCTCAAGGACAATTAGAATTGAGCAGCAAAGGTTACCATTGCTAGCGGAACGCAACTCTGATGAAGGAAATGTTACTGGGCCAGCCAGATAGCTACTGTGGCTACAAGAGCAGGTCAATAACTGGAAAATCTGTGTTGAGTAACTCACCTCCTGATTCTCAAAGTCTGATCACCATTTACAAAACACAAATCAGAAGCATGATCAGCACTCCATCCACAAACATTCACTCCCTCCTCCACCGACACACAGAGGCAGCCGTATGTGCCATCTACTAGGTGAACTGCAGCAGCTCCCCAAGGTTCCTGAGTTCCTAGCAGCACTGTGGATGTACCTACGCCACACACACGGCAACGGTTCACGAAGGCAGCTGACCGCCACCTTCTCAAGGGCAATTAGGGACGGGACAACAAATGTTGACCCAGCCAGCGAAGGCCACACCCTGTGAATTAATATCCTTTATAGGATGCCCATGTTACCCATGCTAATAACACAAAGCAGCATTCAGAATACACGGACCCTCTCACAATAATACACAACAGAGCCAACATGTCTGAAACCTCTGAACTGATTGTGCCCGTATGCCTATCTACATGTGTGCGCATATGTATGTGGGTATGCATGTATGTATTTGTGCACGTTTGAATGCTTGTGGTACGCATGTGTATTTGCATGTTTTGTATATATGTCTATATGCATGTGTATGTCTACCTGTGTGTGTGTGTGTGTGTTGTCAATGTACATGACAATTACCTTGTTGAGGGAAGCGCTAGTTAAACATGCGTCATTGATTATCCAAAAATACAGATGCTGGAACACTTTGGGGTGAGAGATTCCCGTGGGTTAGTAGCTGTATGGAAGTGTCTACAATAAACCAGCTTGATCCTGAAAGATCAGACTGGGTTGATTCTTCCGCCATGGCCCCTGGTTGTATGTAACATGTGTGTGTATGTACATGTGTGTGTGCATGTGTATGTACGTGTGTGTGTGCATGTGTGTGCACATGTGTGTGTACATGAGTATGTGCACATGTGCGTACATGTGTATGCACACGTGTGTGTACGTGTATGTACATGTGTGTATATTTGTGTACATGTGTGTACATGTGTGTGTACATGTGTATGTACATGTGTGCGTACATGTGTATGTACATGTGTGCGTACATGTGTATGTGCCTTCTCAGGCGGTGAGAGGCCGTGTGACGTTGGTGCGCACACAGTGTTGATGATTAAGGAATTCCAGAGTTTTGGCCCATTGGGAATGAAGAAATGGACGGCACGGTGGCACAGCGTTTAGCACTGATGCCTCACAGCGCCAAGGACCCAGGTTCGATTCCAACCTTGGCTGACTGTGTGGAGTCTGCACGTTCTCCCCGTGTCTGCGTGGGTTTCCTCCGGGTGCTCCGGTTTCCTCCCACAGTACAAAGATGTGCAGGTGGACTGGCCATGCTAAATTGCCCCTTAGTGCCCAAGGTTAAGTGGGATTATGGGGTTACTTGGGGCTGGTTTAGCTTACTGGGCTAAATCGCTGGCTTTGAAAGCAGACCAAGGCAGGCCAGCAGCACGGTTCGATTCCCGTACCAGCCTCCCCGAACAGGTGCCGGAATGTGGCGACTAGGGGCTTATCACAGTAACTTCATTTGAAGCCTACTCGTGACAATAAACAATTTTATTTCATTTCATTTCATTCATTCATAGTGGGTCGGGAAGTGGGTCTAGGTAGGTTGCTCTTTCAGAGGGTCGGTGCAGACTTGAAGGGCAGAATGGCCTCCTCCCGCACCGTAGGGATTCTATGAAATGATGATACCTATCCAAGATAGGATGGCGCATGAATAGAAGGGAATTGGAAAGGGGCGGTGTTCTCAATCAGCTGCTTGGCCTCCTGGTGGGTTGTGCTGTCCAACAAGTCTTGGTGAGTTGCTGCCGTGCATCCTGTAGACGGTACACACTGCAGGCTTGGCGCACTAACCGCGGGCCAGGTGGCTGTTTCAGGTGGTGGACAGGGTGCCGACTAAGCATTCTGCCTTGCCCAAGGTGGCGGGAAGCTCCTTAATTGTTGTTGGAGATGAACCCGTTCAGACAAGTGGAAATTATTCTCCCCCCCCCCACGTCCCTGACCAGTGTCGGAGCGGCTTTGGGAATCAGGAAGGGAGTCACCCGTCACATAATACCCAGGATACCTCTGGCCTGCTCCAGTGGCCATGGGGCAATTTTCAGAGATGTTTGAGAGAAAAAAGTTCCCAAAGGATTCACAACTGGGATTGGGGGGGGGGGGGGGGGGGAGGCAATGAAAGGAACAGGCAACAACCAAAGGAGATAACATTTAACGTGTGTGGAACGGGCAGCGTTGGCAGGGTGGTTGCAGTGAGGGGGAGATAGGGGAAGGGTTGAGGGGGGGATTTTTTTTTTAAGGGGCTGAAAGGAGGAGAGGGAGGTGGAATCACAAAGAGATTGAGGGAGGGAATTTCAGAGAGGTCGAGGGAGGCTTAAGGCATCACCACCAATGGCTGGAACGAAGAGATGTCCGAGAGATCAGAGTTAAAGAAATGGAGAGTTCAAGGGTTGAGGGTCAGAGGATGGGGGTCACTGTCTTCAATAACACGTTACTTTTTACAATTACCCGGCTCGTCGTTCTAATGTAAACGGCGCCCCGCGGGTTAGTGACCTTTCACCCTGCTTGCCTGGTGGTAAAGGTAAGTGACAAATCAGGTCAAGGTTGAAAGGTGACTGAGGTCGGGTCACAGCCAGTTTGTTTCTGTAAAGATGTTCGTACAAGCCACCTGAAGTTTGGTTTTCTGCATTCCGAGGTCAGTGATGAGGCCAATCTACCTGTTCCTGTGCTGTGCAGATTGCCAGTCTGGTGGACATCTCGTTAAAGCAGGCTTGTGACTGCCACTGAAACGGGGTAGGCCTCGAGACGATGGCAGTCCAGCCTCTCTCACAACTTGAAATTATATTGCGTCTTTGAAAGAATAAAACATTTCAAAGTGCCTCACAGAACTCAGGGCTAAAGGGAATGAAGAACTTGTCGAAAGAGGAACGGTTGAGGACTCTGGGTCTCGTTAGCGTTTAGAAGGATGAGGGGGGAAACTTACAGGATACTGCGAGGCCCGGATAGAGTGGACGTGGAGAGGATGTTTCCACTTGTCGTAAAAACTAGAACCAGAGGACACCATCTCAGACTGAAGGGACGATCCTTTAAAACTGAGATGAGGAGGAATTTCTTCAGCCAGAGGGTGGTGAATCTGTGGAACTCTTTGCCCCAGAAGGCTGTGGAGGCCAAATCATTGAGTGTCTTTAAGACAGAGATAGATAGATTCATGATTGATAAGGGGATCAGTGGGCAGCACGGTGGCACAGTGGTTAGCATTGCTGCCTACGGCACCGAGGACCCGGGTTCGAATCCCGGCTCTAGGTCACTGTCCGTGTGGAGTTTGCACATTCTCCCCGTGCCTGCGTGGGTTTCACCCCCACAACCCAAAGATGTGCAGGTTAGGTGGATTGGCCACGCTGAATTGCCCCTTAATTGGAAAAAATAATTGGATACGCTAAATTTATAAAAAATCAAAAAAAAAATTCAGGGGTTATGGGGAGAAGGCAGGAGAATGGAGATGAGAAAATATGATTGAATGGCGGAGCAGACTCGATGGGCCGAGTGGCCTAATTCTGCTCCTATGTCTTATGGTCTTGACCAATACAGGCTGCCAGACGCGCACCCCCCCCCCCCCCCCCCCCCCCACACCCACTTCAGTGGCCGCTCAGTGCTTTGGGACCTCCTGGGGATGTGAGAGACGCTATACAAATACAACTCTTCCTCCCAGCCAGCCTTCCCGTTCCTCATCGCCAACCAGCCACCAGGGGATGTCTTCCAGTGAAAGTGTCATGGGTTCAAATCCCACTTCGGCATCTAGGCTGACACTCCCAATGCAGTACTGAGGGGAGTGCCATACTGTTGGACGTGCTGTTTTTCAGCTAAGACTTTAATCTGAGGCTGCCTCCACCCTTTGGGTGATTTGAGAGATTCCATGGCCACTATTCGGAAGAGGATTTGGGGGAGTTCTTCCCAGGACCACCCTCAACCACCACCAAAAGGGAACGTTATGGGAGCGGTGTTTTCAGAACCCCAAAATGTATCATGGAGTTCAACCAACCCCCATCTTTAATGGATTGTTGCTTTCGAAGCACACGGCTTGTTCTCCAGATGTGGTATTACAATTATGGACACGTGGGTTTTTAAACACAAAACAATGTTTATTCCATGAATTCAACTTAACCTTTTAAATAAACATTGGAGCACTTAACACCCCCTTACTTCAAAGATAACCCCGAAAATAACACAACACTAAATAATTCCTCAAAATGTTCCTTCAAACCTCCAAAAGACTTCACCTTTAACAGAAACACATCAGGTTAAAGACATCACTATTATGAGTTTAAATCACCCAAATGGTTCAGAGATAGCCTTTCCTGGCAGAGATCACAGCAGATCCAGCTCACTGCAAAACACAGACACACCCAAGCTCTTTTCCTCAAAACTGAAAACAAAAAGCAGAAGTGAGCTCAACTCAGCTCCTCCCACCCTCTGACATCACTTCAGTAATATGAGCTGCTCAATTTCTTAAAGGTACATTGCTTAAACATCCATTTCCTAAAGGTACTCTCACATGACAGGAAAGATAATGGGCGAGATTCTCCGACCTCCCAGCCGCGTGATTGTCGGCAGCGGGGGGCGGCGCAATTCTCCGCTCCCGCAGTTGTCAATGGGGATTCCCATTGAAGCCACCCCATGCCACTGGGAAAGAACATAAGAACTAGGAGCAGGAGTCGGCCATCTGGCCCCTCGAGCCTGCTCCGCCATTCAATGAGATCATGGCTGATCTTTTGTGGACTCAGCTCCACTTTCCGGCCCGAACACCATAACCCTTAATCCCTTTATTCTTCAAAACACTATCTATCTTTACCTTAAAAACATTTAATGAAGGAGCCTCAACTGCTTCACTGGGCAAGGAATTCCATAGATTCACAACCCTTTGGGTGAAGAAGTTCCTCCTAAACTCAGTCCTAAATCTACTTCCCCTTATGCCCCCTAGTTCTGCTTTCACCCGCCAGTGGACAGGGGTGACCAAAGAAACCGGTCACCAGCAAATGGGCGGACCAGACGGCACAGTGCTTGGCACTGCTGCCTCACAGCGCCAGGGATCCGGGTTAAATTCCGGCCTTGGGTCACTGCCCATGTGGAATTTGCACGTTCTCCCCGTGTCTGCGTGGATTTCCTCCGGGTGCTCCGGTTTCCTCTCACAGTCTGAAGATGTGCAGGTTGGGTGGAGTTACGGGGATAGGGCAGGGACCTATCAGAGACTCGATGGGCCAAATGGCCACCTTCTGCACTGTAGGGATTCTGTGGATTATGACATCGCTGTTTTGTGTGGGATCTGGCTATGCATTGATTAGCTGCCGAGTTTCCTCCATCACAACACTGCTTCAAAAGCACTTCAGTGGCCGCTCAGTGCTTTGGGACCTCCTGGGGATGTGAGAGGCGCTATACAAATACACCTCTTTCTCCCAGCAGTGTAGGGGATCTGCTGTAACCCCCACACTGTGGACTCACAGTCAAACTTCCTCCAGCTCTAAAACGGAGCTGGAAAAAGCCAACGGGCCGGGCAGCATCTGTGGAGAGAGAATCAGAGTTAACTGTTCGGTTCAGCTCAGTGGGCTGGGCAGCTGGTTCGTGACGCCGAGCGAGGCCAGCAGCGCGGGTTCGATTCCCCGTACTGACTGAGGTTATTCATGAAGGCCCCGCCTTCTCGACCTCGCCCCTCGCCTGAGGTGTGGTGATCGACCGGGGAAAGTAGCCCATGGTCACCTGGGACTATGGCAACTTCAGATTACAGACTGATGAGAATCATTTAATCACAGAACCCCCATAATGCAGGTGGCCATTCGGCCCATTGCACGCCGATTCAGGGCGAGTGTGGAGGCAGCAGTTCCTCGACCCGAGCGACCACTCTCCATGGAGTCATAACATACACACAAGTATATGATGGCGCATAGACAGACACTGACTGACCAATCAACACACAGAACACAGCAGCCAATCACCAGACAGGACACGGCCACTATAAAGCCAGAGGGCGCTAGTTTTCCCGCTCTCTGGGGATGCAGCCTCTGAGACAGCCAGAGCCCGTGAGCAGCAACTAGAACATACACCATGTGGCAGTAAGATAGTCTGGTCAGGTTAGCCTCAGGTCTCCAGTCAACTCAGCACAGTGTCAGCCCACAGTTAAAGCATGTTTAACAGCTCATAGTTCAAATAAAATAGAGTTGCACTTCTACAAGTGTTGGAAGCCTGTCTCTCTCACTGCTCTGGTAAACGCAGTCCTCGCAGACCCAGCATACCCAACACATCACACGGGACAGCCTGCGGTCAGGCTATCCCACTGTGGAAGGCATCACAGCGGAGTCCAATCGCACCCTTGTTTGACACCCAGTATACGCCAAGGTGATGCCATGTCAGGACGGGTTAAAGGGCCAGCCACTGTCACCTTCATCGAAGCATTTTCCAAATGCATTAGGTGCATTTCAAGGGAAGCTTTATCCATGGTTTATACTGATGGGGGGGGGGGGGGGGGGGGGCGGTGTGTGAAGTCGTCTGTGTGCAGATAAACACGAACACAAACCATTTTGCCCGCTTGTGGGCTGTACATTCTGTCTAATATTGTTTGATTTGTTTATCCACACTTAATATAATCAGGAACAGATTACTGAAATTCTCATATTATTTCTGGTATGTTTGCTAAATATTTCTTCCCACTTTACTCCTCCCTTGCTGAAGGCTCGGTCTCACGTTAGTTAACTGTAATTCTAACACATTCGATAGGAATTCTGCCTATTTTCAATGCTGCCTGTACGTAATGGGGATCCAGCCCTTCAAATGAGGAAACTAGAGATTGCGATCACTGTTTGAGAACAGCACAACATTTTTTATTAATATGTGGGATGTGGGCGCCACTGGGTATGCCAGCATTTGCTGCCCATCCCTAAATGCCCTTAAGAAGGTGGTGGTGAGTCGCTTTCTTTTTTAAAAATAAATTTAGAGTACCCAATTTATTTTTTCCAATTAAGGGTCAATTTAGCGTGGCCAATCCACCTACCCTGCACATCTTTGGGTTGTGGGGGCGAAACCCACGCGGACACGGGGAGAATGTGCAAACTCCACACGGACAGTGACCCAGAGCCGGGATTCGAACCCGGGGCATCGGAGCCGTGAGGCAGCAGTGCTAACCCACTGCGCCTCACGGGTGGTTTTGTGTTCGCCAGCAACTGCTGCCCTTGTCCTTCGAGAGGGTAGAGGCCATGGGATGGTGCTGCTGAAGGAGGCTTGACGAGTTGCTTCCCAATGGCCTGCATTACGGCAGAGACACCTACGCACGGATAGCCCATTTGACTTCACAAACGTCCGACAAGATTCCACATTGTACAAGGACATCTGTACATTATGCAAGGTGGGCCTGCATACAACACAGACACCCATACACTGCACAGAGGGGCCTGCATGTTATGCAATCTGTCCCGAAACACTAAGAGACAGACCATTGGACTATCGTAGACAATCCAATGCAATGCAGGATTCTCTCAGCCCAGGCCGGAGAATCGCTGGGGCGGGCGCGAATCGTGCGGCGCTCCCCGGTGCTGGTCTGTCGATTCGCCGGAGAGCGGAGAATCGGCGCCCTTGGCACCGGTCGGGGGCCACTCTATGCAGTCCCGTTCCCCCTCCCCCCGGTTATTCTTGGCCCAGGATGGGCCGAGCGGCCGTACAAAAACCCCCGAGTACCACCGCTGCCATTCTAACCTGGTTTTACCCGGCGGGACCTCGGCGTGAATGGATCTGGGGGCAACCTGGTGGGGGAGGGGGGTCTGACCCCGGGGAGGGAGCCTCCGCTGTGGCCTGGCCCGTGATCGGGGCTGACCTCTCGGGCTGAGGGCCTCTTTTGCTCCTCGGCGGCTCCTGTGACGCACGATCAATTACACAAAGACAAGAGTTGGATGCAATCGAGGCTTTATTACACTGAGATGTGTGGCCTCCTACAGCAGCTGACGAAATGGCTGCTGTACGGGGAGCACACATATTTATACTCCGCCTACTGGGCGGAGCCAGCAGGCAGGGAACTATCCCCGTACCTCTAGTACAGGGCCTTACCATAAAGCACCTACATCAACATCCTCTATATACAATATATACAGCAGTGGTGACTACCACACCCTGTAGCCCTACGCCATGTTGCACGTGGCTGGTCCGGAGAAGGGAGCCTCCGCACATGCGCGCAATCGCGCCAGTCCCACTGCGCATGCACGGACCCGCGGCGCCCATCTGACGCCGGGATCGGTAACTGGAGCGGCGTGGGTCGCTCCAGTGCCGTGCTGGCGCCCTGTAGGGTCAGAATCGCTGCTCCGGAGGCCATGTTGACGCCGACGGGAAATGCGACGGCGTTTATGACGGCGTCTATGACGGCGTCTACACTTAGCCTCAGGATCACAGAATCCTGCCCTGGGCCTCCACCTTGGCACCACACAACAGGTTTGAACATGACACGGATATCTTCAGAAATCATGAAGATGGTCATACCCGGGCAAGGCTGCCCACTCAGCACGTTTGACATCAGTAAACCCGACAACGATTGGCTAGTGGTCATTAGGGTCATAATTCAGAGGTCCAAAGGTCGAATCCTAAAGTGGCAAGTTGCAGAATTTAATTCAATAAATCTCAGAATTTGCACAGTGTCCCAGGGAAACACAAAGTGACTGGGAATTGTCTGGGCTCTGCAGAAGATCCATACGGACTCGATACGGTAACTCCACTTTCTCCCTCCTCAGATGCTGCCCGACCCACTGATACTTTCCGGCATTTTCTGTCATTTGTTTGCGACGAGGAATTGTGACTGACTGGTTAAAATCCCGGCTTGGAGAGGAATTTCCCTCCTTGCCCGGTCAAATCTACACAAGACTCCGACTTACATTCCGCATACGTCAGAAAACTCTTCTCAATAAGGGGAACGAGTAGGCCACTCGGCCCCTCGAGCCTGCTACACCATTCAATCAGATTGAGATATCAAACCGGGAACTGTTGAACTGTTGTTCTTGAAACAGAATTGCATCTCCAACTCAGGCCTCGGGCTGAATTATACCCCACCTCACCCCCCCCCCCCCCCCCCCCGGCCGGGCCGCCAGGTTTGAAGGGGAGGGGGGGGCAGCACGGTGGCGCAGTGGGTTAGCCCTGTTGCCTCACGGCGCCGAGGTCCCAGGTTCGATTCCAGCTCTGGGCCACTGTCCATGTGGAGTTTGCACATTCTCCCCGTGTCTGCCTGGGTTTCGCAAAAAGACGTGCAGGGTAGGCGGATTGGCCACGCTAACTGCCCCTGAATTGGAAAAAAAAAAATGATTTGTGCACTCTAAATTGAAAAAAAAAAGGTTTGAAGGGGAGGGGATAATCTAGCAGACGCCGTGTCACTCACCTGCCGCTGCTCCCCGCAACAAAACAGGCGACGGAGGTAGGGGGGTTATGCCGTTGGGCAGCGCACCCTCCCTTGGGCCTACTGAGGCACTTAAGTCGTCAATTAACGGTCTCATTCTGCTACCGACAGTATTCTACCTGCAGTGGGGCGAGGCCCACGCCAATTAGGAAGACCAGCTACGCAGGCTTAGTGCTGGGTAAGGGTGGAAGGGTGGTGGGGTGGGTGGGCTTCGTGGGCCTCTTGGGCGTAGCAGAGGGAGCAGCAGCAAACACCCCCCTCCCTCCGCCAATACCACAAAGATAGTTACCCCTACCCTTTAAACCTCTACCACTAACCTCTCAATTTCACACACCCCGCTCTTACTGACCTCTCAACCTCCCCCCCACTCACAAATCCCTCCAAAGCAGCCTACCAATCTGCCGTGGTGACTGGGGGGGGTTCTCAGTTCGGTGGGACTGCCTGCAGTCCCAGCAGTGACCACCACTCCCAGTGGCGCTGCTGGGACGGACAGAGTCATTGTGCCATCCGATCTACGTGGAATCTCTCCCCTGGGATGTGGGGCTGCTTTTGGGGGATCGTGGACTCTTGACCTTTTAGCTAGTTGGTGGTGAGGGGAGTGGAGGGGGGGGGGGCAGGGAACGGAGAGTACAGCTCCCCATTAAATCCAGCCCCCTAGAATTTGACGGTACCAGTACCGAGAGGGCATTACCAAATCAGGAAAAAACGGAACAAGCTGAGGGGGGGAGGGGGGGGGGGGTTCTGACCTCATTGAGGATTTTAAAATTCGGAAGGGATTTGATCGGGTCGATATCAAAGAAGAGGTGTCCAAAACTAGGGGCCATAAATATAGTCAATAATAATTTGTGCGGAATGGCGGCGGAGTGGTTAGCACTGCTGCCTCATAGTGCCAGGTTCAATTCCAGCCTTGGCAGGTCAGATGTGCAGGTCAGATGGGGTTAGGGATAGGGTGAGGGAGTGGATGGAGTTTAAGACTAGGGAGGTTATGCTGCAATTGTATAAGGTGTTAGTGAAGCCACACGTGGAGTACTGTGTTCAGTTTTGGTCTCCTTACTTGAGAAAGGACGTACTGGCGCTGGAGGGTGTGCAGAGGAGATTCACTAGGTTAATCCCAGAGCTGAAGGGGTTGGATTACGAGGAGAGGTTGAGTAGACTGAGACTGTACTCGTTGGAATTTAGAAGGATGAGGGGGCATCTTATAGAAACATATAAAATTACGAAGGGAATCTATAGGATAGATGCGGGCAGGTTGTTTCCACTGGCGGGTGAAAGCAGAACTAGGGGGCAGAGCCTCAAAATAAGGGGAAGTAGATTTAGGACTGAGTTTAGGAGGAACTTCTTCACCCAAAGGGTTGTGAATCTATGGAATTCCTTGCCCAGTGAAGCAGTTGAGGCTCCTTCATTAAATGTTTTTAAGGTAAAGATAGATAGTTTTTTGAAGAATAAAGGGATTAAGGGTTATGGTGTTCGGGCCGGAAAGTGGAGCTGAGTCCACAAAAGATCAGCCATGATCTCATTGAATGGCGGAGCAGGCTCGAGGGGCCAGATGGCCGACTCCTGCTCCTGGTTCTTATCTTCTTCCGGACCTGGGTAGGGTGCTCTTTCAGAGGGTCGGTGCAGGCACGATGGGCCAAATGGCCTCCTTCTGCACTGCACGAATTCTGTGGTTCCACAAATCCCATGAGGAACTCAGGAGAAACATCTTCACCCAGAGATGGTGAGAATGTGGAACGTTAGTAATCGAGGCATTTAAAGAGAAGCGAGATAAACACGAGGGGGACTGGACCAGGAGGATATGATGATAGATGAGATGAAGAGGGAGAGGGGAAGCTCAGCTGGAACAAAAAATGCTGGCATGGACCAATTGGACCGAATGGCCTTGCTTACACATTGTACATTCAATGTCTTAGTGGCCAGACGCAAGGCGTAAGAGTAGGCTATTTGGCCCCTCGAGCCTGGTCTTACTGATTCAATAGCATCATGGTTGAATTGTGGCCTTAACTCCATTTTCCTCCCTGTCCCCATAACCTTTGACACCCGGGTAGATCAAAATTTGGTCTAATTCAGGCTGGAATATTTTCACTATGTTCCGCTACTCTCTGCAGAAGAGGATTCAAACGAACCTCGGAGAAGAAATTCCTCCTCATCTTGGGAGAATCCTCTCATCTATAAACGGTGCCCCTAGTTCTAGATTGTTCCCCACGAGAGGAGGAACCCTGTCATCTTCTACCCCTGAGAGTGTAACATGTTTCAATAAGATCACCTCTCATTTTTCTGAAGTCCAATAAGTGTAACCTGCCAACCTTTCCTCAAAAGACAATGGGCGGGATTTACCCGTACCCGGCGTCGGCCGATGACACGGGCCGATGCGTAGGTAAAGAGTGCCCCCATGGCACAGGCCCGCCCGCGGATCGGTAGGCCCCGATCACGGGCTAGGCCACCGTGGGGGCACCTCCCGGGGCCAGATCCCCCCGCGCCCCCTCAAGAATCCCGGAGGTCGCTCGCGCCGCCAGGTCCCGCCGGTAAGGGACCTACTCCAATTCACGGCGGCGCGACTTGCAAAATACGGGCGGGACTTCGGCCCATCGCGGGCCGGAGAATTCGGGCAGCCCGGGGGCCCATTGAGTCGCGCCGGTCCCCGCCATTCTCCGAGGCGGGCAACGCGACTCATGCCGAGCCGATTTTTGGGAGGGTTGGAGAATTCGGAGGACGGCGGGGGCGAGAATCACGCCGACCCCCGGCGATTCTCCAACCAAAATACTTTTCACTGTACCTCGGTACACGTGACAATAAACAAATCCAATCCAATCCAATCCAACCCGGCAGGGGGGGGGGTCAGAGAATCCCACCTAATCTCTTTCACCCCAGGAATCAGCACAGCGAACCTTCTGCGATTTGCCTCCAAGGAAGTATGGGCGCGATTCTCCGATCGCGGGACAGAGTGTCCGCGCCGTCGTGAACGACATCACGTTTCACGACGGCGCGAAACGGGCGCGGGCTGTTGGGATTCTGACCCCCACAGGGGGCCAGCACAGCGCTGGAGCGGTTCATGCCGCTCCAGCCTTGCTTCCTGGCGCGCACTGCGCATGCGCGGTGGCTTTACGGAACGCTCCGGGCCCGACGCAACATGGTGCGGGGGTTCTGGGGCCGGACATGCAACAAAGTAGGCCCGCGGGGGAGGGGGAGAGGCCGGCCCGCCGATCAGAGGGCCCCGTTCGCGGGCCAGACCCCATCGGAGGCCCCCCCCCGGGGACGGAGCCCCCCCTCCCCACAGGCCACCCCCCCGACCCTTCGCGCAGCGACCAGGTGTGGACGGCGCCGGAGGGATTCTGCTTTTTCAGCGTGGCTGCTCGGACCATCCGGGCCTGAGAATCGGCGACCCGGCTGCAGACAGCGGCCCACGGCCGGCACCGTGCTGAACGCGCCGGCGCCGATTCTCCGCACCGCGGAGAATGTCTGTGTGGAGTCCGCACGTTCTCCCCGCGTCTGAGTGGGTTTTCCTCCCGCAGTCCATAGATGTGCCGGTTCGGTGGATTGGACACGACAAATTGTCCAAAAGGTTAGGTGGGGTTACTGGGTTACAGGGGCAGGGGCTTAAGTAAGGAGCTCTTTCAGTGGGTCGGTGCAGATTCGATGGGCCGAATGTCCCCCTTCGCTGTAAATTTTATGATAATGAGAGCGTCTTAACAGGAGAGAGCTTCTGGGAGTCAATTCCAGCGTTTAAGAGCCCAGGTGGCTGAGGCAGTAAAAAAAAAACTGGGGAGGCCCAGCGTCTCAAATAGAGTCTGTGCGCAGCATGGCAGGGAATAAAGAGGAGGAAATGTATTGTGAGGGGGAAAAACGAGCACATAAATCCTCGGGGAGGAGCAGGAACCACGAGCGTCAACAGAATGAAAAAAGCATCAATTTCCCCTTTAAGGCGGCCTCAGGTTCAGGCTTGTGCTCGTCTCTGAATTAATGGATTGATCTGAATTCATGTCGGACCTCCAGATGGAGGGTGTTGTCTACGAGGGGGTGGGGGTGGGGGGATAAAGGGAGGAGCAGAATGGGAGGGAGGGGGGTGGGGGGATGTCACAGTGGGATACAGCAGCTGTCAGAGAAACGTTCCAGGCTGCAGGTGACAGATGGAGGGCAGGGTTGAGAGAGAGAGAGAGGGAGGGAGAGAGAGAGAGAGAGAGTGTGAGGGAGAGGGAGGGAGAGAGAGAGAGATGGATGGAGATAGAGAGAGAGAGAGAGTGAGGGAGAGGGAGGGAGAGAGAGAGAGAGAGAGGGATGGAGATAGAGAGAGAGAGAGGAGGGGAGAGGGAGGCAGAGAGACAGACAGGGGGGGAGGGAGAGAGAGGGATGGAGAGAGTGAGGGAGAGAGGGGGAGAGAGAGAGAGCAGAGGGGGAGGGAGAGAGAGAGAGGGGTAGAGAGAGAGAGACAGAGGGGGAGGGAGAGAGAGGGATGGAGAGAGAGAGTGAGAGGGATGGAGAGAGAGAGAGAGAGGGAGGGGAGGAGAGAGAGAGGGGAGATAGGAGAGA
>NC_052168.1:11139709-11171508 GCF_902713615.1 Scyliorhinus canicula
GGGGAGTCAATCGATTATATTATCACCGACTCGGTTAATTAGCTGATTATTCCAATCGTTCAAACCCAGCTCGCTGCTGAAATGTACAACCAGTGCTGCGGTTTATTTTTGAGTCTCTGGTGGCAAGTTGGAAATGGGGCTTAGGCCCCAAACAAAGCCTGTCCCTTTCCAAGAGGGGCCTCTCGCCTTCTCCGCGTGTTTCTCAATCCCTCTCATCTCCAGATAGATCTGCTTCTCTCTTCGGTGACTTCCCTCAGTTAAGTGTTCCTCAACTCTGCGCTTATTTGGGTGGGAGAATTCCCCCCCCCCCCCACCCCCACCCACCGAGGACAATTTTCCTGGATTGACGCAGTCAATGACCTTTCCAAAATCTTAGGGACTTCATTTGGATCACCTCAGAATGACCCTTTTCGAAAAGCAATAATCCTAACTTCATTACAATGATCTTTGTTCTTACTTTCTCAATTATATTCTTTCCGAGGTTGTCACAACGGATGTCCATCAAAGTGTACCGAGGGATCAAGTAAGTCACTGAAACTTTGCCCACCAGGGATGAATATTCTTTCCTTGACAAGGGGCGTGGAGGAATCCAAGTCATGGGCAAGTAACATTTGTGCCACAAAAGTGCCAGGCAATGACCAGCTCCAAGAATCCAACCATCGCCCCTTGACATTCAATGGCATTACCATCGCTGAATCCCCCAGTGTCAACATCCTGTGGGTTTATCACTGACCAATAACTGAACTGGACCAGCCTTATAAATATTCTGGTTACAAGAGTAGGCCAGAGACTAGGAATCCTAACTCACCTATTGTCTTCCCAAAGCCTGTCCAGCATCTAACAAGAGACAAGTCAGGAGTGTGATGGAATACTCTCCACTTGCCTGGATGAGCGCACCTCCAACAACACTCAAGAAGTTTGACACCATCCAGGGCAAAGCAGCCTGTGGCTGTACCTACACCGGATGGACTGCAGCGGTTCAAGAAGGTAGCACACCTCCCTATCTTCTCAAGGGCAATTAGAATTGAGCAGCAAAGGCTACCATTGCTAGCGGAACGCAACTCTGATGAAGGAAATGTTACTGGGCCAGCCAGATAGCTACTGTGGCTACAAGAGCAGGTCAATAACTGGAAAATCTGTGTTGAGTAACTCACCTCCTGATTCTCAAAGTCTGATCACCATTTACAAAACACAAATCAGAAGCATGATCAGCACTCCATCCACAAACATTCACTCCCTCCTCCACCGACACACAGAGGCAGCCGTGTGTACCATCTACTAGGTGAACTGCAGCAGCTCCCCAAGGTTCCTGAGTTCCTAGCAGCACTGTGGATGTACCTACGCCACACACACGGCAACGGTTCACGAAGACAGCTGACCGCCACCTTCTCAAGGGCAATTAGGGATGGGGCAACAAATGTTGACCCAGCCAGCGAAGGCCACACCCTGTGAATTAATATCTTTTATAGGATGTCCATGTTACCCATGCTAATAACACAAAGCAGCATTCAGAATACACGGACCCTCTCACAATAATACACAACAGAGCCAACATGTCTGAAACCTCTGAACTGATTGTGCCCGTATGCCTATCTACATGTGTGCGCATATGTATGTGGGTATGCATGTATGTATTTGTGCACGTTCGAATGCGTGTGGTACGCATGTGTATTTGCATGTTTTGTATATATGTCTATATGCATGTGTATGTCTACCTGTGTGTGTGTGTGTGTGTGTGCGTGTTGTCAATGTACATGACAATTACCTTGTTGAGGGAAGCGCTAGTTAAACATGCGTCATTGATTATCCAAAAATACAGATGCTGGAACACTTTGGGGTGAGAGATTCCCGTGGGTTAGTAGCTGGTCTACAATAAACCAGCTTGATCCTTAAAGATCAGACTGGGTTGATTCTACCGCCATGGCCCCTGGTTGTATGTAACATGTGTGTGTATGTACATGTGTGTGTGCATGTGTATGTACATGTGTGTGTATGTGTGTGTACATGTGTATGTGCACATGTGTGTACATGTGTATGCACATTTGTGTGTACATGTGTATGTACATAATTGTGTGTACATGTGTGCGTACATGTGTGCGTACATGTGTGTGTACATGCGTGTGTACATGCGTGTGTACATGTGTATGTACATGTGTGCATACATGTGTATGTACATGTGTATGTGCCTTCTCAGGCGGTGAGAGGCCGTGTGACGTTGGTGCGCACACAGTGTTGATGATTAAGGAATTCCAGAGTTTTGGCCCATTGGGAATGAAGAAATGGACGGCACGGTGGCACAGCGTTTAGCACTGATGCCTCACAGCGCCAAGGACCCGGGTTCGATTCCAACCTCGGCTGACTGTCTGTGTGGAGTCTGCACGTTCTCCCCGTGTCTGCGTGGGTTTCCTCCGGGTGCTCCGGTTTCCTCCCACAGTACAAAGATGTGCAGGTGGACTGGCCATGCTAAATTGCCCCTTCGTGTCCAAGGTTAAGTGGGATTATGGGGTTACTTGGGGCTGGTTTAGCTCACTGGGCTAAATCGCTGGCTTTGAAAGCAGACCAAGGCAGGCCAGCAGCACGGTTCGATTCCCTTACCAGCCTCCCCGAACAGGTGCCGGAATGTGGCGACTAGGGGCTTTTCACAGTAACTTCATTTGAAGCCTACTCATGACAATAAACGATTTTTATTTCATTTCATTTCATTCATTCATAGTGGGTCGGGAAGTGGGTCTAGGTAGGTTGCTCTTTCAGAGGGTCGGTGCAGACTTGAAGGGCAGAATGGCCTCCTCCCGCACCGTAGGGATTCTATGAAATGATGATACCTATCCAAGATAGGATGGCGCATGAATAGAAGGGAATTGGAAAGGGGCGGTGTTCTCAATCAGCTGCTTGGCCTCCTGGTGGGTTGTGCTGTCCAACAAGTCTTGGTGAGTTGTTGCCGTGCATCCTGTAGACGGTACACACTGCAGGCTTGGCGCACTAACCGCGGGCCAGGTGGCTGTTTCAGGTGGTGGACAGGGTGCCGACTAAGCATTCTGCCTTGCCCCAGGTGGCGGGAAGCTCCTTAATTGTTGTTGGAGATGAACCCGTTCAGACAAGTGGAAATTATTCCCCCCCCCCCCCCCCCCCCCCCCCAACGTCCCTGACCCGTGTCGGAGCGGCTTTGGGAATCAGGAAGGGAGTCACCCGTCACATAATACCCAGGATACCTCTGGCCTGCTCCAGTGGCCATGGGGCAATTTTCAGAGATGTTTGAGAGAAAACAGTTCCCACAGGATTCACAACTGGGATTGGGGGGGGGGGGGGGGGGGGGGGTGGGGAGGCAATGAAAGGAACAGGCAACAACCAAAGGAGATAACATTTAACGTGTGTGGAATGGGTAACTTTGGCAGGGTGGTTGCAGTGAGTGGGGGATGGGGGAAGGGTTGAGGGGGGGGAATTTTTTTTAAGGGGCTGAAAGGAGGAGAGGGAGGTGGAGTCACAAAGAGATTGAGGGAGGGAATTTCAGAGAGGTCGAGGGAGGCTCAAGGCATCACCACCAATGGCTGGAACGAAGAGATGTCCGAGAGGTCAGAGTTAAAGAAATGGAGAGTTCAAGGGTTGAGGGTCGGAGGATGGGGGTCACTGTCTTCAATAACACGTTACTTTTTACAATTACCCGGCTCGTCGTTCTAATGTAAACGGCGCCCCGCGGGTTAGTGACCTTTCACCCTGCTTGCCTGGTGGTAAAGGTAAGTGACAAATCAGATCAAGGTTGAAAGGTGACTGAGGTCGGGTCACAGCCAGTTTGTTTCTGTAAAGATGTTCGTACAAGCCACCTGAAGTTTGGTTTTCTGCATTCCGAGGTCAGTGATGAGGCCAATCTACCTGTTCCTGTGCTGTGCAGATTGCCAGTCTGGTGGACATCTCGTTAAAGCAGGCTTGTGACTGCCACTGAAACGGGGTAGGCCTCGAGACGATGGCAGTCCAGCCTCTCTCACAACTTGAAATTATATTGCGTCTTTGAAAGAATAAAACATTTCAAAGTGCCTCACAGAACTCAGGGCTAAAGGGAATGAAGAACTTGTCGAAAGAGGAACGGTTGAGGACTCTGGGTCTCGTTAGAGTTTAGAAGGATGAGGGGGGAAACTTACAGGATACTGCGAGGCCCGGATAGAGTGGACGTGGAGAGGATGTTTCCACGTGTCGCAAAAACTAGAACCAGAGGACACCATCTCAGACTAAAGGGCTAATCCTTTAAAACAGAGATGAGGAGGAATTTCTTCAGCCAGAGGGTGGTGAATCTGTGGAACTCTTTGCCGCAGAAGGGTGTGGAGGCCAAATCATTGAGTGTCTTTAAGACAGAGATAGATAGATTCATGATTGATAAGGGGATCAGTGGGCAGCACAGTGGCACAGTGGTTAGCATTGCTGCCTACGGCACCGAGGATCCGGGTTTGATCCCGGCCCTGGGTCGCTGTCCGTGTGGAATTTGCACATTCTCCCCGTGCCTGCGTGGGTTTCACCCCCACAACCCAAAGATGTGCAGGTTAGGTGGATTGGCCACGGTAAATTACCCCTTAATTGGAAAAAATGAATTGGATACGCTAAATTTATTTAAAAAATAAATTAAAAAATCAGGGGTTATGGGGAGAAGGCAGGAGAATGGAGATGAGAAAAGATGATTGAATGGCGGAGCAGACTCGATGGGCCGAGTGGCCTAATTCTGCTCCTATGTCTTATGGTCTTAAATAATACAGGCTGCCAGACGCGCACCCACCCCCCCCCCCCTCCCCCCCCGGAAAATCCAGCCCACCGCCCTGACTTGGAAATAGATCGGCCCTTCTGTCAGTGTGGCTGGGTCAAAAACCCGTAATCCCCATCCTAACAGCACTGTGGGTACACCTACACCTCAGGCAGCCCACCACCACCTTCTCAAGGGCGATTGGTGACGGCCAACAAACGCAGGCCCACGCCGTGTGAAAGGATTATAAAAATATCAATGGGCCGAACATTGAGGAGCCGGTGAAGGGCGGGGATTTCTGACCTGCTTCCCGGAGAGCGCAGTCCAGTCAGGCTACCCTGTTCAAGGCGTGGAGTTCACCATCCTCAGAGACTATGGCTGACCAGGCTGTGCCCACAGACCCTGGCTGGTGTAAAAAGGAAAATAATTCCAAGGGGAAGGTGCTAAGTGGATTTTTATTGACGCTGCTGTACGGGCCGTGATATCGAGCCAATGGCTGCGTGACTCGCTCTGAAAGGAATCGGGGGTTTGATCCCAAGATTCATTTATTTTTTAAGGGCAGTTAAAGCAGCTCCACCTTCACCGACATAATGGTTGGTGGAGGGGTACACAGGCTGATGGCCTGGGCAGTGCACGGTGGGGGGGGGGGGGGGGGGGGGGGGCTCCTGGGGATGTGAGAGACGCTATACAAACACAACTCTTCCTCCCAGCCAGCCTTCCCGTTCCTCATCGCCAACCAGCCACCAGGGGATGTCTTCCAGTGAAAGTGTCATGGGTTCAAATCCCACTTCGGCATCTAGGCTGACACTCCCAATGCAGTACTGAGGGGAGTGCCGTACTGTTGGACGTGCTGTTTTTCAGCTAAGACTTTAATATGAGGCTGACTCCGCCCTTTGGGTGATTTGAGAGATTCCATGGCCACTATTCAGAAGAGGATTTGGGGGAGTTCTTCCCAGGACCACCCTCAACCACCACCAAAAGGGAAGGTTATGGGAGCGGTGTTTTCAGAACCCCAAAATGTATCATGGAGTTCAACCAACCCCCACCTTTAATGTATTGTTGCTTTTGAAGCACACGGCTTGTTCTCCAGGTGTGGTATTACAATGATGGACACGTGGGTTTTTAAACACAAAACAATGTTTATTCCATGAATTCAACTTAACCTTTTAAATAAACATTGGATCACTTACCACCCGTTACTTCAAAGATAACCCCGAAAATAATACAACACTAAATAATCCCTCAAAATGTTCCTTCAAACCTCCAAAAGACTTCACCTTTAACAGAAACACATCAGGTTAAAGACATTACTATTATGAGTTTAAATCACCCAAATGATTCAGAGATAGTCTTTCATGTCAGAGATCACAGCAGATCCAGCTCACTGCAAACACAGACACACCCAAGCTCTTTTCCTCAAAACTGAAAACAAAAACAGAAGGGAGCTCAGCTCAACTCACCCCACCCTCTGACATCACTTCAGTAATATGAGCTGCTCTATTTCTTAAAGGTACATTGCTTAAACATCCATTTCCTAAAGGTACTCCCACATGACAGGAAAGATAATGGACGGGATTCTCTGACCTCCCAGCCGTGTGATTGTCGGCAGCGGGGGGCGGCGCAATTCTCCGCTCCTGCAGTTGTCCATGGGGATTCCCATTGAAGCCACTCCATGCTACTGGGAAAGAACATAAGAACTAGGAGCAGGAGTCGGCCATCTGGCCCCTCGAGCCTGCTCCGCCATTCAATTAGATCATGGCTGATCTTTTGTGGACTCAGCTCCACTTTCCGGCCCGAACACCATAACCCTTAATCCCTTTATTCTTCAAAACACTATCTATCTTTATCTTAAAAACATTTAATGAAGGAGCCTCAACTGCTTCACTGGGCAAGGAATTCCATAGATTCACAACCCTTTGGGTGAAGAAGTTCCTCCTAAACTCAGTCCTAAATCTACTTCCCCTTATGCCCCCTAGTTCTGCTTTCACCCGCCAGTGGACAGGGGTGACCAAAGAAACCCGTCACCAGCAAATGGGCGGACCAGACGGCACAGTGCTTGGCACTGCTGCCTCACAGCGCCAGGGATCCGGGTTAAATTCCGGCCTTGGGTCACTGCCCATGTGGAATTTGCACGTTCTCCCCGTGTCTGCGTGGATTTCCTCCGGGTGCTCCGGTTTCCTCTCACAGTCTGAAGATGTGCAGGTTGGGTGGGGTTACGGGGATAGGGCAGGGACCTATCAGAGACTCGATGGGCCAAATGGCCACCTTCTGCACTGTAGGGATTCTGTGGATTATGACATCGCTGTTTTGTGTGGGATCTGGCTGTGCATTGATTAGCTGCCGAGTTTCCTCCATCACATCACTGCTTCAAAAGCACTTCAGTGGCCGCTCAGTGCTTTGGGACCTCCTGGGGATGTGAGAGGCGCTATACAAATACACCTCTTTCTCCCAGCAGTGTAGGGGATCTGCTGTAACCCCCACACTGTGGACTCACAGTCAAACTTCCTCCAGCTCTAAAACGGAGCTGGAAAAAGCCAACGGGCCGGGCAGCATCTGTGGAGAGAGAATCAGAGTTAACTGTTCAGTTCAGCTCAGTGGGCTGGGCAGCTGGTTTGAGACGCCGAGCGAGGCCAGCAGCGCGGGTTCGATTCCCCGTACTGACTGAGGTTATTCATGAAGGCCCCGCCTTCTCGACCTCGCCCGAGGTGTGGTGATCGACCGGGGAAAGTAGCCCATGGTCACCTGGGACTATGGCAACTTCAGATTACAGACTGATGAGAATCATTTAATCACAGAACCCCCATAATGCAGGAGGCCATTCAGCCCATTGCACGCCGATTCAGGGCGAGTGTGGAGGCAGCAGTTCCTCGACCCGAGCGACCATTCTCCACGGTGTCATAACATACACACAAGTACATGATGGTGCATAGACAGACACTGAATGACCAATCAACACACAGAAAAACAGCAGCCAATCACCAGACAGGACACGGCCACTATAAAGCCAGAGGGCGCTAGTTTTCCCGCTCTCTCGGGATGCAGCCTCTGAGACAGCCAGAGCCCGTGAGCAACAACACGAACATCCACCATGTGGTAGTAAGATAGTCTGGTCAGGTTAGCCTCAGGTCTCCAGTCAACTCAACATAGTGTCAACCCACAGTTAAAGTATGTTTAACAGCTCATAGTTCAAATAAAATAGAGTTGCACTCCTCCAAGTGTTGGTAGCCTGTCTCTCTCACTGCTCTGGTAAACGCAGTCCTCGCAGACCCAGCATACCCAACACATCACACGGGACAGCCTGCGGTCAGGCTATCCCACTGTGGAAGGCATCACAGCGGAGTTCCAATCGCACCCTTGTTTGACACCCAGTATACGCCAAGGTGATGCCATGTCAGGACGGGTTAAAGGGCCAGCCACTGTCACCTTCATCGAAGCATTTTCCAAATGCGGAACACGAGCATTAGGTGCATTTCAAGGGAAGCTTTATCCATGGTTTATACTGATGGGGGGGGGGGGGGGGGGGGGGTGTGTGAAGTCGTCTGTGTGCAGATAAACACGAACACAAACCATTTTGCCCGCTTGTGGGCTGTACATTCTGTCTAATATTGTTTGATTTGTTTATCCACACTTAATATAATCAGGAACAGATTACTGAAATTCTCATATTATTTCTGGTATGTTTGCTAAATATTTCTACCCACTTTACTCCTCCCTTGCTGAAGGCTCGGTCTCACGTTAGTTAACTGTAATTCTAACACATTCGATAGGAATTCTGCCTATTTTCAATGCTGCCTGTACGTAATGGGGATCCAGCCCTTCAAATGAGGAAACTAGAGATTGCGATCACTGTTTGAGAACAGCACAACATTTTTAATTCATATGTGGGATGTGGGCGCCACTGGGTATGCCAGCATTTGCTGCCCATCCCTAAATGCCCTTGAGAAGGGTGGTGAGTCGCTTTCTTTTTTAAAAATAAATTTAGAGTACCCAATTATTTTTTCCAATTAAGGGGCAATTTAGCGTGGCCAATCCACCTAGCCTGCACATCTTTGGGTTGTGGGGGCGAAACCCACGCAGACACGGGGAGAATGTGCAAACTCCACACGGACAGTGACCCAGAGCCGGGATTCGAACCCGGGGCATCGGAGCCGTGAGGCAGCAGTGCTAACCCACTGCGCCTCGCGGGTGGTTTTGTGTTCGCCAGCAACTGCTGCCCTTGTCCTTCGAGAGGGTAGAGGCCATGGGATGGTGCTGCTGAAGGAGGCTTGACGAGTTGCTTCCCAATGGCCTGCATTACGGCAGAGACACCTACGCACGGATAGCCCATTTGACTTCACAAACGTCCGACAAGATTCCACATTGTACAAGGACATCTGTACATTACGCAAGGTGGGCCTGCATACAACACAGACACCCATACACTGCACAGAGGGGCCTGCATGTTATGCAATCTGTCCCGAAACACTAAGAGACAGACCATTGGACTATCGTAGACAATCCAATGCAATGCAGGATTCTCTCAGCCCAGGCCGGAGAATCGCTGGGGCGGGCGCGAATCGTGCGACGCTCCCCGGCGCTGGTCTGTCGATTCGCCGGAGAGCGGAGAATCGGCGCCCTTGGCGCTGGTCGGGGGTCAAGTTCCCCCTCCCCCTCCCCCCGGTTATTCCCGGCCCAGGATGGGCCGAGCGGCCGTACAAAAACCCCCGAGTCCCACCGCTGCCATTCTAACCTGGTCTTACCCGGCGGGACCTCGGCGTGAATGGATCTGGGGGCAACCTGGTGGGGGAGGGGGGTCTGACCCCGGGGAGGGAGCCTCCGCTGTGGCCTGGCCCGTGATCGGGGCTGACCTCTCGGGCTGGGGGCCTCTTTTGCTCCTCGCCAGCTCCTGTGATGCACGATCAATTACACAAAGACGACAGTTGGATGCAATCGAGGCTTTATTACACGGAGATGTGTGGCCTCCTACAGCAGCTGACGAAATGGCTGCTGTACGGGGAGCACACATATTTATACTCCGCCTACTGGGCGGAGCCAGCAGGCAGGGAACTATCCCCGTACCTCTAGTACAGGGCCTTACCATAAAGCACCTACATCAACATCCTCTATATACAATATATACAGCAGTGGTGACTACCACACCCTGTAGCCCTACGCCATGTTGTGCGTGGCTGGTCCGGGGAAGGGAGCCTCCGCACATGCGCGCAATCACGCCAGTCCCACTGCGCATGCACGGACCCGCGGCGCCCATCTGACGCCGGGATCGGTAACTGGAGCGGCGTGGGTCGCTCCAGTGCCGTGCTGGCGCCCTGTAGGGTCAGAATCGCTGCTCCGGAGGCCATGTTGACGCCGACGGGAAACGCGACGGCGTTTATGACGGCGTCTATGACGGCGTCAACACTTAGCCTCAGGATCACAGAATCCTGCCCTGGGCCTCCACCTTGGCACCACACAACAGGTTTGAACATGACACGGATATCTCCAGAAATCATGAAGATGGTCATACCCGGGCAAGGCTGCCCACTGACCACGTTTGACATCAGTAAACCTGACAACGATTGGCTAGTGGTCATTATGGTCATAATTCAGAGGTCCAAAGGTCGAATCCTAAAGTGGCAAGTTGCAGAATGTAATTCAATAAATCTCAGAATTTGCACAGTGTCCCAGGGAAACACAAAGTGACTGGGAATTGTCTGGGCTCTGCAGAAGATCCATACGGACTCGATACGGTAACTCCACTTTCTCCCTCCTCAGATGCTGCCCGACCCACTGATACTTTCCGGCATTTTCTGTCATTTGTTTGCGACGAGGAATTGTGACTGACTGGTTAAAATCCCGGCTTGGAGAGGAATTTCCCTCCTTGCCCGGTCAAATCTACTCAAGACTCCGACTTAGATTCCGCATACGTCAGAAAACTCTTCTCAATAAGGGGAACGAGTAGGCCACTCGGCCCCTCGAGCCTGCTACACCATTCAATCAGATTGAGATTTCAAACCGGGAACTGTTGTTCTTGAAACAGAATTGCATCTCCAACTCAGGCCTCGGGCTCAATTATACCCCACCTCCCCCCCCCCCCCCGGCCGGGCCGCCAGGTTTGAAGGGGAGGGGGGGCAGCACGGTGGCGCAGTGGGTTAGCCCTGTTGCCTCACGGCGCCGAGGTCCCAGGTTCGATTCCAGCTCTGGGCCACTGTCCATGTGGAGTTTGCACATTCTCCCCTTGTCTGCCTGGGTTTCGCAAAAAGACGTGCAGGGTAGGCGGATTGGCCACGCTAACTGCCCCTGAATTGGAAAAAAAAAAATGATTTGTGCACTCTAAATTGAAAAAAAAAAGGTTTGAAGGGGAGGGGATAATCTA
This sequence comes from Scyliorhinus canicula, assembly GCF_902713615.1. Taxonomy (NCBI): domain Eukaryota; kingdom Metazoa; phylum Chordata; class Chondrichthyes; order Carcharhiniformes; family Scyliorhinidae; genus Scyliorhinus; species Scyliorhinus canicula. The sequence continues at coordinate 11,150,785 of NC_052168.1, forward strand.
GCAGACGCCGTGTCACTCACCTGCCGCTGCTCCCCGCAACAAAACAGGCGACGGAGGTAGGGGGGTTATGCCGTTGGGCAGCGCACCCTCCCTTGGGCCTACTGAGGCACTTAAGTCGTCAATTAACGATCTCATTCTGCTACCGACAGTATTCTACCTGCAGTGGGGCAAGGCCCACGCCAATTAGGAAGATCAGCTGCGCAGGCTTAGTGCTGGGTAAGGGTGGAAGGGTGGTGGTGGGGGGGGGGGGGGGGCCTTCGTGGGCCTCTTGGGCGTAGCAGAGGGAGCAGCAGCAAACACCCCCCCCCCCCTCCGCCAATACCACAAAGATAGTTATCCCTATCCTTTAACCCTCTACCACTAACCTCTCAATTTCACACACCCCGCTCTTACTGACCTCTCAACCTCCCCCCCCCCCCCACTCACAAATCCCTCCAAAGCAGCCTACCAATCTGCCGTGGTGACTGGGGGGGGTTCTCAGTTCGGTGGGACTGCCTGCAGTCCCAGCAGTGACCACCACTCCCGGTGGCGCTGCTGGGACGGACAGAGTCATTGTGCCATCCGATCTACGTGGAATCTCTCCCCCGGGATGTGGGGCTGCTTTTGGGGGATCGTGGACTCCTGACCTTTTAGCTAGTTGGTGGTGAGGGGAGTGGAGGGGGGGGGGCAGGGAACGGAGAGTACAGCTCCCCATTAAATCCAGCCCCCTAGAATTTGACGGTACCAGTACCGAGAGGGCATTACCAAATCAGGAAAACGGAACAAGCTGAGGGGGGGGGGGGGGGGGGGGTTCTGACCTCATTGAGGATTTTAAAATTCGGAAGGGATTTGATCGGGTCGATATCAAAGAAGAGGTGTCCAAAACTAGGGGCCATAAATATAGTCAATAATAATTTGTGCGGAATGGCGGCGGAGTGGTTAGCACTGCTGCCTCATAGTGCCAGGTTCAATTCCAGCCTTGGCAGGTCAGATGTGCAGGTCAGATGGGGTTAGGGATAGGGTGAGGGAGTGGATGGAGTTTAAGACTAGGGAGGTTATGCTGCAATTGTATAAGGTGTTAGTGAAGCCACACGTGGAGTACTGTGTTCAGTTTTGGTCTCCTTACTTGAGAAAGGACGTACTGGCGCTGGAGGGTGTGCAGAGGAGATTCACTAGGTTAATCCCAGAGCTGAAGGGGTTGGATTACGAGGAGAGGTTGAGTAGACTGAGACTGTACTCGTTGGAATTTAGAAGGATGAGGGGGCATCTTATAGAAACATATAAAATTACGAAGGGAATCTATAGGATAGATGCGGGCAGGTTGTTTCCACTGGCGGGTGAAAGCAGAACTAGGGGGCAGAGCCTCAAAATAAGGGGAAGTAGATTTAGGACTGAGTTTAGGAGGAACTTCTTCACCCAAAGGGTTGTGAATCTATGGAATTCCTTGCCCAGTGAAGCAGTTGAGGCTCCTTCATTAAATGTTTTTAAGGTAAAGATAGATAGTTTTTTGAAGAATAAAGGGATTAAGGGTTATGGTGTTCGGGCCGGAAAGTGGAGCTGAGTCCACAAAAGATCAGCCATGATCTCATTGAATGGCGGAGCAGGCTCGAGGGGCCAGATGGCCGACTCCTGCTCCTGGTTCTTATCTTCTTCCGGACCTGGGTAGGGTGCTCTTTCAGAGGGTCGGTGCAGGCACGATGGGCCAAATGGCCTCCTTCTGCACTGCACGAATTCTGTGGTTCCACAAATCCCATGAGGAACTCAGGAGAAACATCTTCACCCAGAGATGGTGAGAATGTGGAACGTTAGTAATCGAGGCATTTAAAGAGAAGCGAGATAAACACGAGGGGGACTGGACCAGGAGGATATGATGATAGATGAGATGAAGAGGGAGAGGGGGAAGCTCAGCTGGAACAAAAATGCTGGCATGGACCAATTGGACCGAATGGCCTTGCTTACACATTGTACATTCAATGTCTTAGTGGCCAGACGCAAGGCGTAAGAGTAGGCTATTTGGCCCCTCGAGCCTGGTCTTACTGATTCAATAGCATCATGGTTGAATTGTGGCCTTAACTCCATTTTCCTCCCTGTCCCCATAACCTTTGACACCCGGGTAGATCAAAATTTGGTCTAATTCAGGCTGGAATATTTTCACTATGTTCCGCTACTCTCTGCAGAAGAGGATTCAAACGAACCTCGGAGAAGAAATTCCTCCTCATCTTGGGAGAATCCTCTCATCTATAAACGGTGCCCCTAGTTCTAGATTGTTCCCCACGAGAGGAGGAACCCTGTCATCTTCTACCCCTGAGAGTGTAACATGTTTCAATAAGATCACCTCTCATTTTTCTGAAGTCCAATAAGTGTAACCTGCCAACCTTTCCTCAAAAGACAATGGGCGGGATTTACCCGTACCCGGCGTCGGCCGATGACACGGGCCGATGCGTAGGTAAAGAGTGCCCCCATGGCACAGGCCCGCCCGCGGATCGGTAGGCCCCGATCACGGGCTAGGCCACCGTGGGGGCACCTCCCGGGGCCAGATCCCCCCGCGCCCCCTCAAGAATCCCGGAGGTCGCTCGCGCCGCCAGGTCCCGCCGGTAAGGGACCTACTCCAATTCACGGCGGCGCGACTTGCAAAATACGGGCGGGACTTCGGCCCATCGCGGGCCGGAGAATTCGGGCAGCCCGGGGGCCCATTGAGTCGCGCCGGTCCCCGCCATTCTCCGAGGCGGGCAACGCGACTCATGCCGAGCCGATTTTTGGGAGGGTTGGAGAATTCGGAGGACGGCGGGGGCGAGAATCACGCCGACCCCCGGCGATTCTCCAACCAAAATACTTTTCACTGTACCTCGGTACACGTGACAATAAACAAATCCAATCCAATCCAATCCAACCCGGCAGGGGGGGGGTCAGAGAATCCCACCTAATCTCTTTCACCCCAGGAATCAGCACAGCGAACCTTCTGCGATTTGCCTCCAAGGAAGTATGGGCGCGATTCTCCGATCGTGGGACAGAGTGTCCGCGCCGTCATGAACGACATCACGTTTCACGACGGCGCGAAACGGGCGCGGGCTGTAGGGATTCTGGCCCCCATAGGGGGCCAGCACAGCGCTGGAGTGGTTCATGCCGCTCCAGCCTTGCTTCCTGGCGCGCACTGCGCATGCGCGGTGGCTTTACGGAACGCTCCGGGCCCGACGCAACATGGTGCGGGGGTTCTGGGGCCGGACATGCAACAAAGTAGGCCTGCGGGGAAGGGGGAGAGGCCGGCCCGCCGATCAGTGGGCCCCGTTCACGGGCCAGACCCCATCGGAGGCCCCCCCCCGGGGACGGAGCCCCCCCTCCCCACAGGCCACCCCCCCCGACCCTTCGCGCAGCGACCAGGTGTGGACGGCGCCGGAGGGATTCTGCTTTTTCCGCGTGGCTGCTCGGACCATCCGGGCCTGAGAATCGGCGACCCGGCTGCAGACAGCGGCCCACGGCCGGCACCGTGCTGAACGCGCCGGCGCCGATTCTCCGCACCGCGGAGAATGTCTGTGTGGAGTCCGCACGTTCTCCCCGCGTCTGAGTGGGTTTTCCTCCCGCAGTCCATAGATGTGCCGGTTCGGTGGATTGGACACGACAAATTGTCCAAAAGGTTAGGTGGGGTTACTGGGTTACAGGGGCAGGGGCTTAAGTAAGGAGCTCTTTCAGTGGGTCGGTGCAGATTCGATGGGCCGAATGTCCCCCTTCGCTGTAAATTTTATGATAATGAGAGCGTCTTAACAGGAGAGAGCTTCTGGGAGTGAATTCCAGCGTTTAAGAGCCCAGGTGGCTGAGGCAGTAAAAAAAAACTGAGGAGGCCCAGAGTCTCAGATAGAGTCTGTGCGCAGCATGGCAGGGAATAAAGAGGAGGAAATGTATTGTGAGGGGGAAAAATGAGCACATAAATCCTCGGGGAGGAGCAGGAACCACGAGCGTCAACAGAATGAAAAAAGCATCAATTTCCCCTTTAAGGCGGCCTCAGGTTCAGGCTTGTGCTCGACTCTGAATTAATGGATTGACCTGAATTCATGTCGGACCTCCAGATGGAGGGTGTTGTCTACGAGGGGGTGGGGGTGGGGGTGGGGGGATAAAGGGAGGAGCAGAATGGGAGGGAGGGGGGTGGGGGGATGTCACAGTGGGATACAGCAGCTGTCAGAGAAACGTTCCAGGCTGCAGGTGACAGATGGAGGGCAGGGTTGAGAGAGAGAGAGAGGGAGGGAGAGAGAGAGAGAGAGAGAGTGTGAGGGAGAGGGAGGGAGAGAGAGAGAGATGGATGGAGATAGAGAGAGAGAGAGTGAGGGAGAGGGAGGGAGAGAGAGAGAGAGGGATGGAGATAGAGAGAGAGAGAGGAGGGGAGAGGGAGGCAGAGAGACAGACAGGGGGGGAGGGAGAGAGAGGGGATGGAGAGAGTGAGGGAGAGAGAGGGGAGAGGAGAGAGAGCAGAGGGGGAGGGAGAGAGAGAGAGGGGTAGAGAGAGAGAGACAGAGGGGGAGGGAGAGAGAGGGATGGAGAGAGAGAGTGAGAGGGATGGAGAGAGAGAGAGAGAGAGGGTGGAGGGAGAGGGAGAGAGGAGGGAGAGGAGAGAGAGAGGAGAGAGAGAGAGGAAAGAGAGGGAGGGAGAGAGGGCAGGGTTGAGAGAGAGGGATGAAGAGAGAGAGAGAGAGAGGGATGGAGAGAGAGAGAGAGAGAGAGAGAGAGAGAGAGGGAAAGAGAGGGAGGGAGAGAGGGCAGGGTTGAGAGAGAGGGATGGAGAGAGAGAGAGAGAGGGAGGGAGAGAGAGAGAGAGAGAGGGAGAGAGTGGGAGAGGGAGGGAGAGAGAGAGGGATGGAGATAGAGAGAGAGAGAGAGGAGGGGAGAGGGAGGCAGAGAGAGACAGACAGGGGGGGAGGGAGAGAGAGGGATGGAGAGGGAGGGAGAGAGGGCAGGGTTGAGAGAGAGGGATGGAGAGAGAGAGAGAGAGAGAGGGAGGGAGAGAGAGAGAGAGAGGGGAGAGAGTGGGAGAGGGAGGGAGAGAGAGAGAGAGAGGGATGGAGATAGAGAGAGAGGAGAGAGAGGAGGGGGAGAGGGAGGCAGAGAGAGACAGACAGGGGGGGAGGGAGAGAGAGGGATGGAGAGAGAGAGAGAGGGATGGAGAGAGTGAGGGAGAGAGAGAGAGAGAGAGGGAGAGAGAGAGAGAGACAGAGGGGGAGGGAGAGAGAGGGATGGAGAGAGAGAGTGAGAGGGATGGAGAGAGAGAGAGAGAGAGAGAGAGGGATGGAGGGAGAGAGAGAGACGGGGGAGAGAGGGATGGAGAGAGAGAGAGAGAGAGAGCGGTATGGAGAGAGAGAGAGCGGTATGGAGAGAGAGAGAGGGGGAGAAAGGGAGAGAGAGAGAGGGAGGGAGAGATAGGGAGGGAGGGAGAGAGAGAGAGATGAACACTATGCAGCATTTTAAACAGCGGTCAGACTAAGGAAGGGGTGGGCAAACTACGGCTTGTGGGCCGCATGCAGCCCGCCAAAGGTCTTTATGCGGCCCACCAAGTGATTTAAAAAAAAATGTTTTTTAAAAAAACAATTTTTTTTTAACATTTTTAAATTATTTTTTTTAAGGTTAATGGGCTGTTGGGTTACTTACTGGTATAGGGTGGATACGTTGACTTGAGTAGGGTGATCATTGCTCGGCACAACGTCGAGGGCCGAAGGGCCTGTTCTGTGTTCTATATGAGGCGCCCAGAATCATAACCGGGTGAAGTAATTATTTTACTTAATATACTATGCGGCCCTTTAAAATTGTGAATTTCTGAATGTGGCCCTTGCACGGAAAAGTTTGCCCACCCCTGGACTAAGGGGACGTTGGAGGTAGACCAAGACAAAAAGAAACTTGACAAGAACAGGAAACAAATGTTTGGGAAGTAGAAAGAAAAACTAAAAAAGGACGCAGCAGAGGTCACGAGGGGCGAAAAGGCTGAGGTGAAGGGTTAAAGGGCAGTGTGTCATCTTCGCAACACAACATTCTTTTTTAAAAATATAAATTTAGAGTACCCAATTTTTTTTTCCAATTAAGGGCCAAGTTAGCGTGGCGAATCCACCTGACCTGCACATCCTTTTTTGGGTTTGGGGGTAACACAGCAATCTTCCACCATGTTTGTTTTTCGGTTTTCCGAAGCTTTATTCTCCGCTTTCTCACCCTGACCCCCTCATCCAAAAGGCACTGCCCTGCCTTTGCCAATGCTCCTTCCCAACTTGGAGCGGGGGGGGGGACCGGCGGTGTCACTCGTTTCCAATTTCGCTCCGTCATCGCGGAGAATCTCCTCCAGACCGCCCGCTGAGGAAAAATCGCAATGCCGGCACGCGGGCCGTTTGGCCCTAACCGGTCTGTACAGGTCTTTGTCCCCACAACAGCAGTCACCTGAATTCCCCCGTGTCCCCACCCTGTTCTTACATCTTCCCTTCAAACATGCACCTAACTGATTCTTAAACACGATCTTCTGCTGTGTTTGACTCCCATTCCACAGCCTCTGTGTAAAGAAAAAAAGCTCCCGCTCCCTGCCCTAAATCTCTTACATTTAATCTTGCATTTGTGTCCCCTCGTTCTTGACCCCTTAATCACTGGAAACAATCTCATTCTGGCTTCCCTGTCCAATCCCTTCATAATTTAAAATATCTCCACCAAATCACCTCTTAATCCCCTTCGTTCTAAATGAAAACCGCCCCCAGTTTATTATTAGGTTTAAGCTATCAAAGCGCTGCCTCTGGATTCGTGACCTACAGATGCGGGCGTTGCAGGGGATAGAGGTAGGCCTCAAAGCCTGTGTGCGCACGGTGAGGGCTGAGGGATTCAAAATTGGGCCTTCTGCTCATTGCCATCGAGCCAATTCGCTGCAGGGAGTATGTAATCACCTTCATGAGTCACAGGGGATGACCCGGTTGATCCCTGTTGACTACAACCTTTGGACTACCAGCTCCCCCGCTGACAGGCCCCTTCCGTTGGGCCTCAAAGATTCAACCCTTAAAAGCCGGCCTGAATTGGAACCGGCATGATCGGCTGTCCCGGTTGGGAACTATGTGCTGTCCGCCGCCTTGTCTTTTCGTTAGAAATAAACCTCCGTCTGAATCACCTTCCCGGGTCTCCTGAGCTTCCATAGAGTACATAGCGACGCCAACTGTGATTAAGTGCACTTTCCCTGGAAGGTGAATCACATGACTCGCCCCCTGTCCTCCAGCCATTAGTCGGACAACGCGTCCACCCTTATGGCGCACGGCCTTCCCAGCCAATCGGAAAACAAAAAGACTCCTTCCCCAATTGGGTGACACTTGACTGTCATTCAAACAATCTTTTTTCTCCCCCATTTTCTGAGAAATGCTCAAAGAAAGGCAAAGGAAACAACGGGCGCGATTCTCCCAAAACAGGAGAAATCGTAAGGCTGGCGTCAAACCCGGGCGGGTTTGACGCCAGCGCGCCCCTTCCCGACCGGGAACCGATTCTGGTCCCCGGTCGGGGCTAGCTGGATACTGCGGGGCGGCGGAAGGAGAAATAGTGCGCGGGCATCGGGCCCGCTGCCCGCGATCGGTGGGCACCGATCGCGGGCCCATGGCACCCTTGGCACGGCCGTGGTACTGCCGTGCCAATCGGTGCCATGGTTATAAAAAGCGAGTTGTTCCCGCCGTTTTTACGAACGGCCAGACCAGGTGTGTTTGCCGTTCATAAAAACAGCGTAAAGGGCTGGGACTTCGGCCCATCTATCAGCTGTGAATCGCTGCCGGCCGTAAAAAAACGGCGGCAGCGATTCGTGTCGGGAGTTGGAGGGGGGAGAATAGCGGGAGGGTGGGAAAAATGTCGGGAAGGCCCTCCCGCTATTCTCCGACCCGTCGTGGGGGGCAGAGAATCGCGCCCAACCTTTTTTAACGGCGCGATGATTTTTCACAGCTGGAGATCGATCTTCAATTCTTGGAGATTCCAGGTCAATCCTGGAGCAACCCTGTAAGAGCTGTACGCAGCAGGGAGCCCCTGGGGGCAACATTTATTGCCCATCCCTAGGTGCCCTCGAGAAGGTGATGGTGAGCCGCCTTCCTAAACCGCTGCAGGTGTAGGTACACCCAGAGTGCTGTCAGGGAGGGAATTCCGGGATTTCCACCAAGTGTCAGTGAAGGAACGGCTGATATCCAGGCAGATGCAAAAACAGAAAATGCTGGAGAATCTCAGCATGTCCGACCGCTTTCTTTGTCAAAGTCGTCCAGACTCGAAATGTTAGCTCCGTTCCCTCTCCACAGACGCTGCCAGACCTGCTGAGATTTTCCAGCATTTTCTGTTTTTGTTTCAGATCCCAGCATCCGCAGTAATTTGCTTTTATCTGCACCTGTCCATGACATTATCGGTGGAGGAACCACAGAATCTCTATCGTGCAGAAGGAGGCCATTCGGCCCATCAAGTCCGCACCAGCCCTTTGACAGAGCAGCCCTACCCATGCCCAATCTCCTGCCCTATCCCATAACCCCTCCCAACCGTTGGACTCTTAGGGGCAATTTGGCGCGGTCAACCCACCTAACCCGCACATCTTTGGACTGTGGGAGGAAACCGGAGCCCCTGGAGGAAACCCACGCAGATACGGGGGGGAGAAAGTGCAAACTCCGCACAGTCACCCAACCGGAATCGAACCCGGGTCCCTGGCGCTGTGAGGCAGCAGTGCTAACCACTGCACCACCGTGCCGCACAGTCCGTGTGGAGAAGTCCCCTCTTCACATTGAGGATCCCCTCCATCGTGTTGTGTGGCACTACCACCGTGCTAAACGGGATAGATTCAGCACAGATCTAGCAACTCAAGACTGGGCCTCCAGGAGGCGCTGTTGGGCATAGGCAACAGCAGAATAGTACTCCGCCAAAATCTGTAAACTCACGGCCCAGCATACCTCCCACTCCACCATTACCAAAAGGCCAGGAGGTCAATCGTTGAAGCGTGCAGGAAGGCATACCAGGAGCAGTGCCTGGCATACCAAAAAATGAGGTGCCAACCTGGGTGAAGCTACAACACAGGACTACGTGCGTGCCAAACAACATATGCAGCAAGTGACAGACAGAGCTAAGTGATCCATCAACCAATGGATCAGATCTAAGCTCTGCAGTCCTGCCATATCCAGCCCTGAATGGTGGTGGACAATTAAACAACTCACTGGAGGAGGAGGCTCCACAAATAACTCCATCCTCAATGAGGGGGGGAGCCCGGCACATCAGTTCAGTTTCTGGTCAATGCTAACCCTCAGGATGTTGATAGTGGGGGGGGGGGGTGTGTGGATTCAGTGTCGCTAATGTCATTGAATGTCAATGGGTGATGGTTTCTCTCTTATTGGAGATGGTCATTGCCTGGATATTGCCCAGGCCTTGCTGCATTTGCATGTGGACTGTTTCAGTGTCTGAGGAGTTGCGAATGTTACTGAATATGGTGCAGTCATCCGCAAACATTCCCACATCTGAACTTGTGTTGGAAGGAAATTCAATGATGAAGTGACTGAAGATGGATGAGCTGAAGACACGCCCCTGAGGAACTCCTGCAGTGATGTCCCGGGACTGAGATGATTGATCTCCAACAAGCACATCTTTCGTTGTATTCGGTATGACTCCAACCTGTGGAGAGTTTCCCCATTGAACTCCAATTTTGCTGGAGTTATTTCAGTCCTAGGATATCATTGCAGGAGTTCCTCAGGGTATGTCCTAGGCCCTGACCAACTTCAGCTGCTTCAGCAATGACCTTCCTTCCAACATAAGGTCAGATGTGGGGATGTTCGCTGATGATCACACCATTCAACACCATTTGCAACTCATCAGACACTGAAGTGGTTCATGTGCAAATGGACTAGCTATATAAAAACTGTACCTACAAGAGCAGGTCAGAGGTAGGAATCTTGCAGCGAATAACTCCCCTCCTGACTCCCCAGAGCCTGGCCTCCATCTACAAGGCACAAGTCAGGAGTGTGATGGAATACCCTCCACTTGCCTGGATGAGTGCAGCTCCAACGACACTCAAGAAGCTCAACACCATCCAGGACAAAGAAGCCCCGCTTGATTGCTCCCCCCTTCCTCAAACATTCAAACCCTCCACCACCGACGAACAGAGGCAGCCGTGAGCACCATCTACAAGATGCGCTGTAGTAACTCACTAAGATTACACTTGGAAATATATCGGCCATTCCTTGGCTGTCATAATCCTGGAATTCCCTCCCTGACAGCACTGTGGGTGTACCTACGGCAGTGATTCAAGAAGACAGCTCGCCTCTTTAAAGAAATATTTTTATTAAGGTATTTGTATGAACAACCAATTTCTCAAGGGCAATTAGGGAAGGGCAATAAATGCTGGCTTAGTTAGTGACGCCCACACACCACAAAAATGAATTTAAAAGCAAATAGTTCCAAGTGAGGTTGGCGCATGACTTGGAGGGGAACCTCCAGGTGGTGGGGTTCCCAGGTATCTGCTGCTCTTGTCCTTCTAGATGGTAGCAGTCGTGGGTTTGGAAGGTGCTGCCTAAGGAGACTTGGTAAGTTCCTAGAGTGTGTCTTATATAGGCTGCTACTGTGTGTAGGTGGTGGAGGGTTTGAATGTTTGTGGAAGGGTTAGCAATGAGCGGGATGCTTTGTTCTCGATGGTGTAAAGGTTCGTGAGTGTTGCTGGAGTTGCACTCATCCGGGGAAGTGGAGAGTATTCCATAACACTCCTGACTTGTGCCTTGTATATGGTGGCCAGGCTTTGGGAGTCCTTAAGACTATAAGACATAGGAGCAGAACTAGATAATTCGGCCCATCGAGTGGGCTCTGCCATTTGATCCTGGTTGCTATTTTTCTCATCCCCATTCTCTTGCCTTATCCCCGTAACCCCTGACCCCCTTATTGGTCAAGAACCCATCTATCTCTATCTAAAGACACTCAGTGATTTGGCCTCCACAGCCTTCTGCGGCAGAGAGTTCCCCAGAGTCTGGCTGAAGAAATACATCCTCATCACAGTTTTAAAGGATTGTTCCTCCCGTCTGAGGCTGTGTCTTTGGGTTCAGGAGGTGAGTTACTCACCACAGAATTCCCAGCCTCTGACCTGCTCTTGAACCACAGTATTTATATGGCTGGTCCAGTTCAGATTCTGGTTAATGTTTACGTCCAGAATGTTGACAGTGGAGATTCAGCAATGGTAATGCCATTGAATGCCAAGGGCAATGGTTAGATTCTCTCTTGTTTGAGATGGTCATTGCCTGGCACTTGTGTGGCATGAATGTTACTTGCCACTTGCCCAGCCTGGATATTGTCCAGGTCGTGCTGCATTTGGACATGGCCTGCTTCATTCTCTGAGGAGTCGCAAATGGTTCTGAACATTGTGCAGTCATCAGCGAACATCCTCACTTCTGAAATGAAATGAAATGAAAATCACTTATTGTCACAAGTAGGCTTCAAATGAAGTTACTGTGAAAAGCCCCTAGTCGCCACATTCCGGCGCCTGTTCGGGGAGGCTGGTACGGGAATTGAACCGTGCTGCTGGCCTGCCTTGATCTGCTTTCAAAGCCAGCAATTTAGCCCTGTGCTAAACAAAGAACATCATTGATGAAGCAGCTGAAGATGGTTGGGCCGAGGACACTACCCTGAGGAACTCCTGCAGTGATGTCCTGGAGCTGAGATGATTGACCTCCAACCACCACAACCCTTTGTGTCGGGTATGACTCCAACCAGGGGAGAGTTCCCCCCCCCCTCCCCCCGATTCCCATAGACTCCAGTTTAGCCAGGGCTCCTTGATGCCATACTCGGTCAAATGCTGCCTTGATGTCAAGGGCAGTCACTCTCACCTCACCTCCTGGAGCTTAGCTCTGTTGTCCATGTTTGAACCAAGGCTGTATTGAGGTCAGGAGCTGATTGACCCTGGCGGAACCCAAACTGAGTGTCCGTGAGCAGGTTATTGCTGAGTAAGTGCCGTTTGATAGCACTGTTGATGACTCCAACCATCACTTTGCTGATGATGGAGAGTAGACTGATAGGACGGTAATTGACTGGGTTGGATTTGTGCTGTTTCTTGTGTACAGGACACACCTGGGCAATTTTCCACATTGCTGGGTAGATGCCAGTGTTGCAGCTGTGCTGGAACAGCTTGGCGACAAGTTCTGGAGCACAAATCTTCAGTAATATTACCGGGATATTCTCAGCGCCCAGAGCCTTTGCAGTATCCAGCACCTTCAGCCATTTCTTGATATCCCGTGGAGTGAATCTAATTGGGCTGAAGACTGTCCTCTCTGATGCTGGGGATCTCCGGAGGAGACCCAGATGGATCATCCACTCGGCACTTCTGGCTGAAGATTGTTGCGGATGCTTCAGATGTCTTTTGCACAGATGTGCTGGGCTCCTCCATCATTGAGGATGGGGATATTTTGTGGAGCTCCCTCCTCCAGTGAGCTGTTTAATTGTCCACCACCATTCGCGACTGGAAGTGGCAGGACTGCAGAGCTTAGACCTGGTCGTGAAATTGCTTAGCTCTGTTTGTCACTCTCTGTTTATGCTGATTGGCGCACGAGTTGCGATTTCAGGACTGGACAGGTCTCCTGTGGCATTGCTCCCGGTTAGTGAGACCACCCTCGCCACTCCCCGGTGGCATTGTGCCAAGTGAGTAATAATTCAGGATTTCTCAGCAGCCTGGTGAATGGGGAATATCCTACATTCATTATTCAAGGCCTTTTACAGAGCCTGGTGAGTTGAGTTATATTTGCTCTAATTACTTTTGCCAGGGGAGAGGAACAATGTTTCCTTTAGCGAGAGAGCGAGAGAGAGAAGGCACCAGCAGCAGGCTTGTGTCTGCCTGACATCCCATTAAGAGCAAGAAGGGCTGAGTGAGCAATTTTACTCGATTCACTGCAGGATGAGAGATTATTCTCTCTCTCTCTCAATCTAGCTCACTCTCTGCACCAATGCAGCATTTCATTGAATCCCGACAGTGCGGAAACCGGCCATTCGGCCCATTGAGTCTGCACCGACCCTCTGAAAAAGTACCCTACCTCGGCCCACACCCCCCGCCCTATCCCCGGAACCCCTTCTAACATTTGCACACCGAGGGGCAATCGATCATGGCCGATCCACCTAACCTGCACGTCTTTGGACTGTGGGAGGAAATCGGAGCACCCGGAGGAAACCCACGCAGACACGGGGGGAGAACGTGCAGACTCCGCGCAGATGATCACCTGAGGCCGGAATTGAACCCGGGACCCTGGCGCGGTGAGGCAGCAGTGCCATCCACTGTGCCACCGTGCCGCCCACATTCTCCAACGCCTCCCATAGTGGTTTCAAAGTCTTGTACCAGTGGGATGATGATCAATCTCCAACCCTGCTGACGCTGCGATTTGAAAGACAGGGCAGGACTGGAAAAGGTGACCCAGATACCGCTTGGCGAATCTGGAGGACTGGGAGTCAACAAACACTTCCCGTGGCTCGCGCTGTCCTCTGAACCCGGAATGTGAATTCTCCGAACACGACGGTTGAGCTCTCTGAAAACCTCTCTCTCTCAACTTTCTGGCTCAACGATAGGGTACTGGGTCAGCAGCAGCAGTAACCCGGGGGGGGGGGGGGGGGGGACGTTGACTATGTTTTCTTATTTAATTTTAATATATTTTTAAGTTCTCTTGTTGTTTACTGGGTTTGGGGGGGGGGGTGTGATACATGCGTTGATACGGTCTTGGGGGTGTGACAGTTGGTATGGTGTTTTATTGTTGCTTTTCATTGTTTGCTGTTATATTTTCTGTAAAAAATTCCAATAAAAATTATTTTATAAAAAAAAAGAACTGCCTTGGCTTTGAATCGTAATTACCGACGTAAAACGGAGAAGGATTTCATTTATATTGCACATTTCCCAACCTCACGACATGCCAAAGAGCTTCCCAGCCAATGAAGTACTTTTTGGAGTCACTGTTGTAATGTAGGAAACGCGGAATCCAATTTACGCAACGCAGGCTCCCACAAGCAGCCAGGTGGTAACGGCCAAATTATGGCGGGAATAATATTGGCCAGGACACAGGGGAGAACCCCCCAAATCTTCTTCAAAACAGTGGCCCAGGGACCTTTATGTTCACCTGAGACGGCGGATGGAGTCTCGGTTTAATGTCTCATCCCGAAAGACATCTCCCGCGACAGTGCAGCGCACCCTCAGTCTTGCACTGGAGTGTCAGCCTGGGCTACAGGCCCAAGCCGCCGGGGCGGGGCTTGAACCCACGACCTACTGACTCCGAGGTGCTGTGTGATGGATAACATCTGAAGATTCCCCTATGTGCACAGGCTGATCAACGATTCGTAGAGTTTTAGTCTTGGAATGGACTTCGGGCAGAGCAGCAGAGGCTGAGTTCCTGGTCTGGCCTAGATTTGACTCCAGGCCCACAGGTCTTAACTGCCCTCTGAAATGGTCAAGCAAGCCATTCAGGTTGACCAAGCCACTCAGTCCAAGGGCATTTGGGGCCTAGCCTTGCCAGTGATACCCACACCCTGTGAAAGAATGAGCATTAGCTCCCAGTGTTGTACTGAAGGAGTGTTGCACTCTCCCAGGTGCAGTCTTTTCAATAGGGTTGCTGGACCCAGGCCTTGTCCACACTCTCAGGCCGTAAGAGGATATTTATATATTTATCCCTCATCCAACATCACTAAAAAAACAGATTATCCGGTCATTGAGACTTTGTTGTGTATGAGACTTTGCCGCACACAAATCTATTTCTCACATTACCTCAGTGACTATACTTCAAAAATATCTGACTGTCGAGAAGCACGTTAGGATGCGCTGAAATCGTGAAAGATGCTATATAAATGCACGTCTTTAAACTGGCCTCACTGGGCCCATCTGTTAGCTGCATCTTCTCCGCCAACTCTTAACATCAACGTATCAAATGCGATGTGAGGAGGAAAACGTTCCCACGCAGCGAACGGTTGGGGCCTGGGAGTGTGGGGAAGGCAGGTTCAATCGAGGCAATTCGAGGGGGCGTTGGAGGATTATTTGAATAGAATCAATGTGCGGGGATTACGGGGAAAAGGCAGGGGAACGGCACTAAGTCACGATGCTCGTTTGGAGGGCTGGTGCAGACATGATGGGCCGAACGGCCTCCATCCGCGCCGTAACAATTCTGCCATCCCTGTGATCAGTGCTTCTTCACACAGAGTGCGGTGAACACATTCGGAGCCCAGCAGTGAGCACAGTTCTGGAGACAGGATTGGACAGAGCAACGGGAGATGGAGTGGAGGGAGTTGCTCTGGGGGTGATTTTAATGGGCCGAATGGCCTGTCACGACTGTCAGTATTTAATTATTTAACAATAATAATAAATGTGCCCACAAAACTGAACTTCGAAGCAGTATAATGACAGCATCCCAATTCTGGTAAGAGAACGAATGTTACGGCTCCAAAAACGTAAACTCTTGTTTCCCTGAAGCTGCCGGGTTTTTCCGGCATTTTCCAATCTCCAACACCCGCAATATTTTTCTTGTAAGATGTGAATGGTCTTGTCGAAACAATGTCAGTCATAATTAGCAATACCATGCGTTGCAAAGTTGCAGCGTAAACTATCAGTGAGGTCAATCGAGCCTTTTATATTGAATTTAGGATTTCAGAGGATATCGAGCACAGAAAAAGGCCATTCGGCCCAGCAAGTGTATGCTCCCTCGAGCCTCATCTCATCTTTGCTCATCCCGCATCGTAACCATCGATTCCCTCATGCTCGTGCCTAGCCTCCCCTTAAATTCATCTGCTTGGTATCCGACAGGCAAATTCTTGAGCGTCGACTGACATTGTGGATTCCGCCTTTCCAAGACGAAGGTTATATTTCAGCCAACAGTAACTATGAAGCACCAGACGTAATCATGAATGGCACCTGCCTCGAGGTTTCGGAAAACTCTGAGCCCTTGGTGACCGCAAGGGTGTCACCAATGATGAAGGAATCAGTGCCTATATCTGAGCAAGTTTTACATATGGCCAAATCCATGGTCATGTCTGGAAGCAGCATGATGTCTAGACTCCAGACTAAAACTCTACCAAACATTGCAGACAAAAACTACACCAAACTTTGCAGACTAAAACTCCACCAAACATTGTAGACTGAAACTCTACCAAACTTTGCAGACTAAAACTCCACCAAACTTTGCAGACTAAAACTCCACCAAACTTTGCAGACTAAAACTCCACCAAACATTGCAGACTGAAACTCTATCAGACATTGCAGACTGAAATTCTACCAAACATTTCAGACTGAAACTCCACCAAACTTTGCAGACTAAAACTCCACCAAACTTTGCAGACTAAAACTCCACCAAACATTGCAGACTGAAACTCTACCTAACATTGCAGACTAAAACTCCACCAAACTTGGCAGACTAAAACTCGACCAGACATTGCAGACTGAAACTCTACCAAACATTGACGACGGAAACTCCACCAAACATTGCAGACTGAAACTCTACCAAACATTGGAGACTGAAACTCCACCAAACACTGCAGACAAAAACTCTACCAAACATTGCAGACTGAAACTCCACCAAACACTGCAGACTGAAACTTGACCAAACATTGAAGACGGAAACTCCACCAGCCATTGCAGACTGAAACTCGACCAAACATTGAAGACGGAAACTCCACCAAACATTGCAGACTGAAACTCCACCAAACATTGCAGACTGAAACTCTACCAAATACTGCAGACTGAATCTCTACCAGGATTGCAGACTAAAACTCTACCAAACATTGCAGACTGAAACTCTACCAGACATTGCAGACTAAAACTCTACCAAATATTGAAGCCTGAAACTCTACCAAACATTGCAGACTAAAACTCCACCAAACTTTGAAGACTGAAACTCTACCAAACATTGCAGACTGAAACTCTACCAAACATTGCAGACTGAAACTCTACCAAACATTGCAGACTGAAACTCTACCAGACATTTGCAGACTGAAACTCTACCAACATTGCAGACTGAACTCTACCAACATTGCAGACTGAAACTCTACCAAACATTGCAGACTGAAACTCTACCAAACATTGCAGACTGAAACTCTACCAAACTTTGCAGACTGAAACTCTACCAAACATTGCAGACTGAAACTCTAACAAACTTTGCAGACTGAAACTCTACCAAACATTGCAGACTGAAACTCTACCAAACTTTGCAGACTGAAACTCTACCAAACATTGCAGACTGAAACTCTACCAAACTTTGCAGACTGAAACTCTACCAACATTGCAGACTGAAACTCTACCAAACTTTGCAGACTGAAACTCTACCAACACTGCAGACTGAAACTCTACCAAACATTGCAGACTGAAACTCTACCAAACATTGCAGACTGAAACTTTACTTTAATTTACAGACTAAAACTCTACCAACCTTGCAGATTGAAACTCTGACCAGACGTTGCAGACTGAAACTCGACCAAACATTGCAGACTGAAACTCTACCAAACTTGCAGACTGAACTCTACCAAACTTGCAGACTAAACTCTACCAAACATTGCAGACTGTAAACTCTACCAAACATTGCAGACTGAAACTCTACAGCAACATGCAGACTGAAACTCTACCAGACCATTGCAGACTGAGAAACTCTACCGACATTGCAGACTGAAACTCGACCAAACATTGCAGACTGAAACTCTACCAGACATTGCAGACTGAAACTCTACCAGACATTGCAGACAAAATCTCTACCTTACTTTGCAGACTAAAACTCTACCAAACATTGCAGACTGAAACTCTACCAAACATTGCAGACTGAAACTCTACCAGACATTGCAGACTGAAACTCTACCAAACATTGCAGACTGAAACTCTACCAAACATTGCAGACTGAAACTCTACCAAACATTGCAGACTGAAACTTTACCTTACTTTACAGACTAAAACTCTACCAAACTGTGAAGATTAAAATCTACCAAACATTGCAGACTGAAACTCGACCAAACACGGCAGATTGAAACTCTACCAGACATTGCAGACTGCATCTCTACCAAACATTGCAGACTGCAACTCTACCAAACATTGCAGACTAAAACTCTTCCAAACTTTGCACACTAAAACTTGACTAAACTTTGCTCACTGAAACTCTACCAAACTTTGCAGACTAAAACTCTACCACCATTGCAGACTGAAACTCTACCAAACTTTGCAGACTGAAACTCTACCAAACTTTGCAGACTAAAACTCTACCAAACTTTGCAGACTGAAACTCTACCAGACATTCCAGACTGAAACTCCACCAAACTTTGCAGACTGAAACTCTACCAGACATTGCAGACTAAAACTCTACCAAACATTTCAGACTGAAACTCTACCAGACATTGCAGACTGAAACTCTACCAAACACTGCAGACTGAAACTCTACCAGACATTGCAGACTAAAACTCTACCAAACATTGCAGACTGAAACTCTACCATTGCAGACTGAAACTCCACCAAACACTGCAGACTGAAACTCTATCAGACATTGCAGACTAAAACTCTACTAAACTTTGCACACTGAAACTCTACCAAACTTTGCAGACTAAAACTCTACCAACATTGCAGACTGAAACTCTACCAGACATTCCAGACTGAAACTCTACCAGACATTGCAGACTAAAACTCCACCAGACATTGCAGACTGAAAGTCCACCAAACTTTGCAGACTAAAACTCTTCCAAACATTGCAGCCTAAAACTGTACCAAACTGTGAAGATTAAAATCTACCAATCATTGCAGACTGAAACTCTACCAAACATTACAGACTAAAACTCCACCAAACTTTGCAGACTGAAACTCTACCAAACATTGCAGACTGAAACTCTACCAAACATTGCAGACTAAAACACTACCAAACATTGCTGACTGAAACTCTACCAAACATTGCAGACTAAAACTCTACCAAACATTGCTGACTGAAACTCTACCTGACAATGCAGACTGAAACTCCACCAAACATTTTAGACTGAAACTCTACCAGACATTGCAGACTGAAACTCTACCAAACACTGCAGACTGAAACTATACCAGACATTGCAGACTGAAACTCTACCATTCCAGACTGAAACTCCACCAAACACTGCAGACTGAAACTCTATCAGACATTGCAGACTAAAACTCTACAAAACTTTGCACACTAAAACTCTACTAAACTTTGCACACTGAAACTCTACCAGACATTGCAGACTAAAACTCCACCAGACATTGCAGACTGAAAGTCCACCAAACTTTGCAGACTGAAACTCTTCCAAACACTGCAGCCTAACACTGTACCAAACTGTGAAGATTAAAATCTACCAAACATTACAGACTAAAACTCCACCAAACTTTGCAGACTGAAACTCTACCAAACATTGCAGACTGAAACTCTACCAGACATTGCAGACTAAAACTCTACCAGACATTGCAGACTAAAACTCCACCAGACATTGCAGACTGAAACTCTACCAAACATTGCAGACTAAAACTCCACCAGACATTGCAGAGTGAAACTCTACCAAACACTGCAGACTGAAACTCTAAAAGACATTACAGACTAAAACTCTACCAAACTTTGCAGACTAAAACTTTACCTTATTTTGCAGACTAAAAAGCTACCAAACTGTGAAGATTAAAATCTAACAACATTGCAGACTGAAACTCGACCAAACACGGCAGATTGAAACTCTACTAAACGTTGCAGACTGCATCTCTACCAAACATTGCAGACTGCAACTCTACCAAACATTGCAGACTAAAACTCTTCCAAACTTTGCACACTAAAACTTGACTAAACTTTGCTCACTGAAACTCTACCAAACTTTGCAGACTAAAACTCTACCACCATTGCAGACTGAAACTCTACCAGACATTCCAGACTCTACCAGACATTGCAGACTAAATCTCTACCAAACATTGCAGACAGAATCTCTACCAAACATTGCAGACTGAAACTCTACCAGACATTGCAGACTGAAACTCGACCAAACATTGCAGACTGAAACTCTACCAATCATTGCAGACTGTAACTCAACCAAACTCTGCAGACTGAAACTGTACCAGACATTGCAGACTAAAACTCTACCAAACATTGCATACTGAATCTCTACCAAACATTGCAGCTGAAACTCTACCAGCCATAACAGACTAAAACTCTACCAAACTTTGCACACTAAAACTCTACCATAATTGCGGACTGAAACTCTACCAGACATTCCAGACAGAAACTCTACCAGACATTGCAGACTAAAACTCTACCTTACTTTGCAGACAAAAACTCTACTAAACTTTGCACACTGAAACACTACCAAACTTTGCAGACTGAAACTCTTCCAAACATTGCAGACTGAAACTCTACCATTGCAGACTGAAACTCCACCAAACATTGTAGACTGAAACTCGACCAAACATTGCAGACTGAAACTCTACCAAACATTGCAGACTGAAACTCTACCAGACATTGCAGACCAAAATCTCTACTAAACTTTGCAGACTGAAACTCTACCAAACTTTGCAGACCAAAATCTCTACCAAACATTGCAGCCTGAAACTTTACCAATGTTTGCACACTAAAACTCAACTAAACTTTGCACACTGAAACTCTAGCAAACTTTGCAGACTGAAACTCTACCAAACTTTGCAGACTAAAACTCTACCACCATTGCAGACTGAAACTCTACCAGACATTCCAGACTGAAACTCCACCAATCTTTGCAGACTGAAACTCTTCCAAACATTGCAGACTGAAACTCTACCAAACATTGCAGACTGAAACTCTACCAAACATTGCAGAC
>NC_052168.1:11172008-11216475 GCF_902713615.1 Scyliorhinus canicula
TACCAAACATTGCAAACTGAAACTCTACCAAACTTTGCAGACTGAAACTCTACCAAACATTGCAGACTAAAACTCTACCAAACATTGCAGACTAAAACTCTACCAAACTTTGCAGACTGAAACTCTACCAAACTTTGCAGACTGAAACTCTACCACCATTGCAGACTAAAACTCTCCCAACATTGCAGACTGAAACTCTACCAGACATTGCAGACTGAAACTCTACCAAACATTGCAGACTAAAACTCCACCAGACATTGCAGACTGAAACTCTACCAAACTTTGCAGACTGAAACTCTACCAAACTTTGCAGACTGAAATCTCTACCAAACTTTGCAGACTGAAACTCTACCAAACTTTGCAGACTGAAACTCTACCAGACATTGCAGACTGAAACTCTACCAAACATTGCAGACTGAAACTCTACCAAACATTGCAGACTGAAACTCTACCAACATTTCAGACTAAAACTCCAGCTGACATTGCAGACTGAACTCTACCAGACATTGCAGACTGAAACTCTACCAAACATTGCAGACTGAAACTCTACCAAACATTGCAGACTGAAACTCTACCAGACATTGCAGACTGAAACTCTACCAAACATTGCAGACTGCAACTCTACCAAACATTGCAGACTGCAACTCTACCAAACTTTGCACACTAAAACTCTACCAAACTTTGCAGACTAAAACTCTACCACCATTGCAGACTGAACCTCTACCAGACATTCCAGACTGAAACTCGACCAAACACTGCAGATTGAAACTCTACCAAACGTTGCAGACTGCAACTCTACCAAACATTGCAGACTGCAACTCTACCAAACTTTGCACACTAAAACTCTACCAAACTTTGCAGACTAAAACTCTACCACCATTGCAGACTGAACCTCTACCAGACATTCCAGACTGAAACTCTACTTGACAATGCAGACTAAAACTCCACCAAACTTTGCAGACTGAAACTCTACCAAACTTTGCAGACTGAAACTCTACCAAACTTTGCACACTGAAACTCTACCAAACATTGGAGACTGAAACTCTACCAAACATAGCAGACTAAAACTCTACCAAACATTGCAGACTGAAACTCTACCAATCTTTGCAGACTGAAACTCCACCAGGCATTGCAGACTGAAACTCTACCAAACATTGCAGACTGAAACTCTACCAAACATTGCAGACTAAAACTCTACCAAACATTGCAGACTGAAAACTCTACCAAACATTGCAGACTGAAACTCTACCAAACTTTGCAGACTGAAACTCTACCAAACATTGCAGACTAAACTCTACCAAACATTGCAGACTGAAACTCTACCAAACATTGCAGACTGAAACTCTACCAAACATTGCAGACTAAACTCTACCAAACATTGCAGACTAAAACTCTACCAAACATTGCAGACTGAAACTCTACCAAACATTGCAGACTGAAACTCTACCAAACATTGCAGACTGA
Organism: Scyliorhinus canicula; assembly: GCF_902713615.1. Lineage (NCBI taxonomy): Eukaryota > Metazoa > Chordata > Chondrichthyes > Carcharhiniformes > Scyliorhinidae > Scyliorhinus > Scyliorhinus canicula. The sequence goes on from NC_052168.1 coordinate 11,173,473, forward strand.
AACTCTACCAAACATTGCAGACTGAAACTCTACCAAACTTTGCAGACTGAAACTCTACCAAACATTGCAGACTGAAACTCTACCAAACATTGCAGACTAAACTCTACCAAACATTGCAGACTGAAACTCTACCAAACATTGCAAACTGAAACTCTACCAAACATTGCAGACAAAACTCTACCAAACATTGCAGACTGAAACTCTACCAAACATTGCAAACTGAAACTCTACCAAACTTTGCAGACTGAAACTCTACCAAACATTGCAGACTAAAACTCTACCAAACATTGCAGACTGAAACTCGACCAAACATTGCAGACTAAAACTCTACCAAACATTGCAGACTAAAACTCTACCAAACATTGCAGACTGAAACTCGACCAAACATTGCAGACTAAAACTCTACCAAACATTGCAGACTGAAACTCTACCAAACTTTGCAGACTAAACTCTACCAAACACTGCAGAGTGAAACTCTACCAGACATTGCAGACTAAACTCTACCAAACATTGCAGACTGAAAGTCTACCAAACTTTGCAGACTGAAACTCTACCAAACATTTCAGACTAAAACTCCAGCAGACATTGCAGAATGAAACTCTTCCAGACATTGCAGACTGAAACTCTACCAACCATTGCAGACTGAAACTCTACCAGACATTGCAGACTGAAACTCGACCAAACATTGCAGACTGAAACTCTACCAGACATTGCAGACTGAAACTCGACCAAACATTGCAGACTGAACTCTACCAAACTTTGCAGACTGAAACTCGACCAAACATTGCAGACTAAAACTCTACCAAACATTGCAGACTGAAACTCTACCAAACGTTGCAGACTAAAGCTCTACCAAACATTGCAGACTGAAACTCTACCAACCATTGCAGACAGAAACTCTACCAGACTTGCAGACTGAAACTCGACCAAACATTGCAGACTGAAACTCTACCAAACATTGCAGACTGAAACTCTACCAAACTTTGCAGACTAAAGCTCTACCAAACATTGCAGACTGAAACTCTACCAACCATTGCAGACTGAAACTCTACCAGACATTGCAGACTGAAACTCGACCAAACATTGCAGACTGAAACTCTACCAAACAATGCAGAGTGAAACTCTACCAGACATTACAGACTAAACTCTACCAAACTTTGCAGACTGAAACTCTACCAAACTTTGCAGACTGAAACTCTACCAAACATTACAGACTGAAAGTCTACCAGACATTGCAGACTGAAACTCCACCAAACATTGCAGACTGAAACTCTACCAGACATTGAAGACTGAAACTCTACCAAACATAGCAGACTAAAACTCTACCAAACATTGCAGAATGAAACTCAACGAAACATTGCAGACTGAAACTCTACCAAACACTGCAGACTGAAACTCTACCAGACTTTGCAGACTGAAACTCTACCAAACACTGCATACTGAAACTCTATGAGACATTACAGACTAAAACTCTACCAAACATTGCAGACTAAAAGTATACCTTACATTGCAGAGTAAAACTCTACCAAACTGTGAAGATAAAAATCTACCAAACTGTGAAGATAAAAATCTACCAAACATTGAAGACTGAAACTCGACCAAACACTGCAGATTGAAACTCTACCAAACGTTGCAGACTGCAACTCTACCAAACATTGCAGACTGCAACTCTACCAAACTTTGCACACTAAAACTCTACTAAACTTTGCACACTGAAACTCTACCAATCTTTGCAGACTGAAACTCTACCACCATTGCAGACTAAAACTCTCCCACCATTGCAGACTGAAACTCTACCAGACATTGCAGACTGAAACTCTACCAAACTTTGCAGACTAAAACTCTACCAAACTTTGCAGACTGAATCTCTACCAAACTTTGCAGACTGAAACTCTACCAAACTTTGCAGACTAAACTCTACCAAACTTTGCAGACTGAAACTGTCCCAAACATTTCAGACTAAATCTCCAGCAGACACATTGCAGAATGAAACTCTACCAGACATTGCAGACTGAAACTCTACCAAACATTGCTGACTGAAACTCGACCAAACACTGCAGATTGAAACTCTACCAAACGTTGCAGACTGCAACTCTACCAAACATTGCAGACTGCAACTCTACCAAACATTGCAGACTGCAACTCTACCAAACTTTGCACACTAAAACTCTACCAAACTTTGCAGACTAAAACTCTACCACCATTGCAGACTGAACCTCTACCAGACATTCCAGACTGAAACTCGACCAAACACTGCAGATTGAAACTCTACCAAACGTTGCAGACTGCAACTCTACCAAACATTGCAGACTGCAACTCTACCAAACTTTGCACACTAAAACTCTACCAAACTTTGCACACTAAAACTCTACCAAACTTTGCAGACTAAAACTCTACCACCATTGCAGACTGAACCTCTACCAGACATTCCAGACTGAAACTCTACTTGACAATGCAGACTAAAACTCCACCAAACTTTGCAGACTGAAACTCTACCAAACTTTGCAGACTGAAACTCTACCAAACTTTGCACACTGAAACTCTACCAAACATTGGAGACTGAAACTCTACCAAACATAGCAGACTAAAACTCTACCAAACATTGCAGACTGAAACTCCACCAATCTTTGCAGACTGAAACTCGACCAGACATTGCAGACTGAAACTCCACCAGACATTGCAGACTGAAACTCCACCAGGCATTGCAGACTGAAACTCGACCAAACATTGCAGACAAAAACTCTACCAAACATTGCAGACTGAAACTCTACCAAACATTGCAAACTGAAACTCTACCAAACTTTGCAGACTGAAACTCTACCAAACATTGCAGACTAAAACTCTACCAAACATTGCAGACTAAAACTCTACCAAACATTGCAGACTGAAACTCGACCAAACATTGCAGACTGAAACTCGACCAAACATTGCAGACTAAAACTCTACCAAACATTGCAGACTAAAACTCTACCAAACATTGCAGACTGAAACTCGACCAAACATTGCAGACTAAACTCTACCAAACATTGCAGACTGAAACTCTACCAAACTTTGCAGACTAAAACTCTACCAAACACTGCAGAGTGAAACTCTACCAGACATTGCAGACTAAACTCTACCAAACATTGCAGACTGAAAGTCTACCAAACTTTGCAGACTGAAACTCTACCAAACATTTGCAGACTAAAACTCTAGCAGACATTGCAGACTGAAACTCTACCAGACATTGCAGACTGAAACTCTACCAACCATTGCAGACTGAAACTCTACCAGACATTGCAGACTGAAACTCGACCAAACATTGCAGACTGAAACTCTACCAGACATTGCAGACTGAAACTCGACCAAACATTGCAGACTGAAACTCTACCAAACATTGCAGACTGAAACTCGACCAAACATTGCAGACTAAAACTCTACCAAACATTGCAGACTGAAACTCTACCAAACGTTGCAGACTAAAGCTCTACCAAACATTGCAGACTGAAACTCTACCAACATTGCAGACAGAAACTCTACCAGACATTGCAGACTGAAACTCGACCAAACATTGCAGACTGAAACTCTACCAAACATTGCAGACTGAAACTCTACCAAACTTTGCAGACTAAAACTCCACCAAACATTGCAGACTGAAACTCTACCAAACATTGCAGACTGAAACTCTACCAGACATTGCAGACTGAAACTCTACCAAACATTTGCAGACTGAAACTCTACCAAACATTGCAGACTGAAACTCTACCAACATTGCAGACTGAAACTCTACCAAACATTGCAGACTGAAACTCTACCAGACATTGCAGACTGAAACTCTACCAAACATTGCAGACTGAAACTCTACCAAACTTTGCAGACTGAAACTCTACCAAACATTGCAGACTGAAACTCTACCAAACTTTGCAGACTGAAACTCTACCAAACATTGCAGACTGAAACTCTACCAACCATTGCAGACTGAAACTCTACCAGACATTGCAGACTGAAACTCTACCAAACACTGCAGACTGAAACTCTACCAACATTGCAGACTGAAACTCTACCAAACATTGCAGACTGAAACTCTACCAGACATTGCAGACTGAAACTCGACCAAACATTGCAGACTGAAACTCTACCAGACATTGCAGACTGAAACTCTACCAAACATTGCAGACTGAAACTCGACCAAACACTGCAGATTGAAACTCTACCAAACGTTGCAGACTGCAACTCTACCAAACATTGCAGACTGCAACTCTACCAAACTTTGCACACTAAAACTCTACTAAACTTTGCACACTGAAACTCTACCAATCTTTGCAGACTGAAACTCTACCACCATTGCAGACTAAAACTCTCCCACCATTGCAGACTGAAACTCTACCAGACATTGCAGACTGAAACTCTACCAAACTTTGCAGACTGAAACTCTACCAAACTTTGCAGACTGAATCTCTACCAAACTTTGCAGACTGAAACTCTACCAAACTTTGCAGACTGAAACTCTACCAAACTTTGCAGACTGAAACTCTACCAAACATTTCAGACTAAATCTCCAGCAGACATTGCAGAATGAAACTCTACCAGACATTGCAGACTGAAACTCTACCAAACATTGCAGACTGAAACTCTACCAAACATTGCAGACTGAAACTCTACCAAACGTTGCAGACTGAAACTCTACCAAACATTGCAGACTGCAACTCTACCAAACATTGCAGACTGCAACTCTACCAAACTTTGCACACTAAAACTCTACCAACTTTGCAGACTAAAACTCTACCACCATTGCAGACTGAACCTCTACCAGACATTGCAGACTGAAACTCGACCAAACACTGCAGATTGAAACTCTACCAAACGTTGCAGACTGCAACTCTACCAAACATTGCAGACTGCAACTCTACCAAACTTTGCAGACTGAAACTCTACCAAACTTTGCAGACTAAAACTCTACCACCATTGCAGACTGAACCTCTACCAGACATTCCAGACTGAAACTCTACTTGACATTGCAGACTAAAACTCCACCAAACTTTGCAGACTGAAACTCCACCAAACTTTGCAGACTGAAACTCTACCAAACTTTGCACACTGAAACTCTACCAAACATTGGAGACTGAAACTCTACCAAACATAGCAGACTAAAACTCTACCAAACATTGCAGACTGAAACTCCACCAATCTTTGCAGACTGAAACTCGACCAGACATTGCAGACTGAAACTCTCCCACCATTGCAGACTGAAACTCTACCAGACATTGCAGACTGAAACTCTCCCACCATTGCAGACTGAAACTCGACCAAACATTGCAGACTGAAACTCTACCAAACATTGCAGACAAAAACTCTACCAAACATTGCAGACTGAAACTCTACCAACATTGCAAACTGAAACTCTACCAAACTTTGCAGACTGAAACTCTACCAAACATTGCAGACTAAAACTCTACCAAACATTGCAGACTGAAACTCGACCAAACATTGCAGACTGAAACTCTACCAAACTTTGCAGACTGAAACTCTACCAAACATTGCAGACTAAAACTCTACCAAACATTGCAGACTGAAACTCGACCAAACATTGCAGACTAAAACTCTACCAAACATTGCAGACTGAAACTCTACCAAACTTTGCAGACTAAAACTCTACCAAACATTGCAGACTGAAACTCTACCAAACATTGCAGACTGAAAACTCTACCAAACATTGCAGACTGAAACTCTACCAAACATTGCAGACTAAAACTCTACCAAAACATTGCAGACTGAAACTCTACCAAACATTGCAGACTAAACTCTACCAAACATTGCAGACTGAAACTCTACCAGACATTGCAGACTGAAACTCTACCAAACATTGCAGACTGAAAACTCTACCAGACATTGCAGACTGAAACTCTCCAGACATTGCAGACTGAAACTCTACCAACATTGCAGACTGAAACTCTACCAACCATTGCAGACTGAAACTCTACCAAACATTGCAGACTGAAACTCGACCAAACATTGCAGACTGAAACTCTACCAAACATTGCAGACTGAAACTCTACCAAACATTGCAGACTAAACTCTACCAAACATTGCAGACTGAAACTCTACCAAACTTTGCAGACTGAAACTCTACCAAACATTTCAGACTAAAACTCCAGCAGACATTGCAGAATGAAACTCTACCAGACATTGCAGACTGAAACTCTACCAAACACTGCAGACTGAAACTCTACCAAACATTTCAGACTAAAACTCCAGCAGACATTGCAGACTGAAACTCTACCAGACATTGCAGACTGAAACTCTACCAAACTTTGCAGACTGAAACTCTACCAAACATTGCAGACTGAAACTCTACCAAACATTGTAGACTGAAACTCTACCAAACATTTCAGACTAACACTCCAGCAGACATTGCAGACTGAAACTCTACCAGACATTGCAGACTGAAACTCTACCAAACATTGCAGACTGAAACTCTAACAAACTTTGCAGACTGAAACTCTACCAAACTTTGCAGACTGAAACTCTACCAGACATTGCAGACTGAAACTCTACCAAACATTTCAGACTAAAACTCCAGCAGACATTGCAGACTGAAACTCTACCAGACATTGCGGACTGAAACAGAGTCCCGCCGGCACTGTCAACCCCTGGTCGCTGCTGATGGGAATTCTCCGCAAACGGTTGGGGAGCAGCCTGTGGGGGTGGGAAATGCTCCTTCACCGGGGGTGGGGGGGTGGGGGGGGGGGGGGGGGGAGGGCCTCTGCTGGGGTCTGGCCCGCGATGGGGGCCCACCAATCGATGGGCTGGCCTCTCCCGTCCCCCACCCCTCCCCAGGCCTACCTTCTGGCACGGCCTGCCGCTGAACACCGACGCCATCTTGAGTCGGGGTCGACGCGCTAAAGAAGTCCCCTGTGCATGCGCGGGCTGGCGTGGCGCCCGTTTGGCGCCGGGAAAGGAGGCTGGAACAACGTGAACCTCTCCAGCGCCGTGCTGGCCCTCTATGGGGGACAGAATTGGTTGTACCCATGAAACACGACGGCGTTCGCAACCACTTGGGCTCCACATTGGAGAATCGCCCCCTCAGACTCTACCAACCGGCGGTTTGTGACGGCGCTGAGGACCCGGGTTTGAATCCCGGCCCTGGGTCACTGTCCGTGTGGAGTTTTTAATTGGAGAATAATTGGGTACTCTACCAATCATTATGCTTGCCACCTTTACCAAACAGAACAGAATCCTGGCTGTGCTATGGGCACCTGTCCAGAACTCTGGCATGCTTCCACTAAAGTCACCCAAGGCCCATCATGAGAATTCAATAGCAGGACAAATATCAGAGACAATAATATCCTTTCTCATGCCGAGCTGAACAGCATGGGGTCTGGTGTGCTCGCAGGATTGATACAGGGAGGGACAAATGTTGACTAACTAAAGAAGCTCTATTGACGAGCAGTGTTCAGAACGGGCCGCTTCTTAACTCTGCACAGTTACCCGCGCTAGTGATCGACGCTGCCACTTCCGATGATGTTATGCATATATCATTACACAGTGTTCATTGCTGCTTCTCAGAAATCAGTATAGATACAGAACAGAGTCCACCCTCCAGTAAAGTCAATTTAGATGGTCAGGTCCTGTCTCCCGCAGGGACAACTACAGAATCCCCAAGTAGATCTTCTGTGGGGGACTATCTCGGGACATCAAAGTGGTCAATATACCCTCAACAGAATAGCCTTACAAACGTTTGCTTTGCAGACCACCTCTCTCAGGGAAACACTTCAGTTGACGGGCCCATGTGGAGACAGGCCCTGCAATTTGGTTTGCGATGCTTCGTGGGCCATCTACGCCAAACTCTCAACATCCAACGTGCCCAGAGGAAGGCCAGAGGTGGCGCAGGTGTAGAAGCCCACCCCCCCCCCCCCCAGCCCCAGCACCAGCACCAACAATGCCAACATGAACTGCCTCTCCTGTGTTCGACCATGCCAATCTTACAGTGGACTCTTCACTCGTGAGTGACTGACTCTCAGAAGACGATTTTTTAAAATGAAAAATGAAAATCGCTTATTGTCACGAGTAGTCTTCAAAATGAAGTTACTGTGAAAAGCCCCTAGTTGCCACATTCCGGCACCTGTTCGGGAAAGGCTGTTACGGGAATCGAACCGTGCTGCCTTGGTCTGCTTTCAAAGCCAGCGATTTAGCCCAGTGTGCTAAACAATGTGCTAAACTTAAAGTACCCAATTCATTTTTTTTTGTCCAATTAAGGGGCAATTTAGCGTGGCCAACCCACCGATCCTGCACATGGGGAGAATGTGCATACTCCACACGGACAGTGACCCGGGGCCGGGATCGAAGAGGGGTCCTCGGCGCCGTGAGGCAGTAGCGTTAACCACTGCGCCACCCTGGCCCTCAGAAGATGATGTGGTCACTTACAGCTTGGGCATACCGGAATAACGTGGAGTTTGTCACCAAAGTGCATCTATACGGCTCATTCCAAACACTTTGCTTCATAGGCAATACCGGTATCTGAAGGGCAGTAGTGCTTCTTCTGTTCTACACTGTGGGTCAGGTGAACTCTCTGCCCCTGGTAGTAAATCACACTTAATTTTTCAGGGTTCAGCAGGGATCAGAGGCACAGGAAAATAGGCCTCATCCGATTGGTGTTCATTGACATTGACCGCGTTGGCACATCACTGCGGTAAGAACAGCCAATTCCGTGACAGGGAGAGCCAAGTATCATCTTCATGGGAGCCCAATGATCAGGAAGGATGGTCTCACAGAGGGAGCTCACTCAACTAATCTTAACTCATCCATCCCCTTGTATGGAGCGATTGTGGGAGGAAACCGGAGCACCCGGAGGAAACCCACGCAGACACGGGGAGAACGTGCAGACTCCGCACAGACAGTGACCCAAGCCGGGAATCGAACCTGGGAACCCTGGAGCTGTGAAGCAACAGTGCTAACCACTGTGCTACCATGATGCCCACGGTTACGACAATCGACAATTGTTTCATGGTCATCGGTGGACTTTTAATCCCAGATTTTTACTGAATTCAAATTTCCCCACCTGCCTTGGTGGGATTCGAACCCGGGACCCCGGGGCGTTAACCTTGTGTCTCCTGGATTACTCATCCAGCGATGAAGGCCATAGGCTTCTCTCCCTTTGAAGGGGGGGGGGGGGAAGCTGACCTGGCGGTCATTTAACCTGAGGGTCACCACACCTCAGGCGAGGGGCAAGATTGAGAATCACCTCGGTCGGTACGATGCCATTGCCTCCCCTGGTTTCGGCCTACTTTTTTTTCTTGCTCTCAAGCCTTGGAAAGTGGAACTTAAACCCACAACCTTCTGACTTGGGGGAGAGGGTGGGAGCATCGGAGCCACGGCTGATACAATTCTGTCATCTGGCATTTAATGTTCATCTTGCTAAACGCGATGAATCACTGTCAAACATCACTCGGCGATGCCAGCTCAGTGGGAAATCAAATCGCTTTAGCATAAAATCTGTTTGTCCCCATTGTATTCTGAGGGAATTGTGCGGCATCTGATTAAAGAAGGCCACGGGACAAAAGGTTTGTAAATGATTATTTTTATCCCGAGCTGCTGCCAGCAGTGATCACGACCCTAATCCTTCCACAAGCGAAAAAAAAGAACAAAACTGTGGGGGAAACTGGTTGTGTTTATCGGGGGGAGGGCTGCGGCAGTGAAATTCCGGCCTGTGGGATGGGCAGGCCCTCAGGCAGCGCGGCGGGACGTAGGGCCTCACTGCTGGGGAAGGCGGTGACGTAGTGCTACTGTCACTGGAGACCCAGGGTAATGCTCTGGGGACCCGGTTCGAACCCCACCACGCCAGATGGTGACATTTTAAATTCAATACAAAATCTGGAATTAAAGGTCCGACGATGACCATGAAACAATTGTCGATTATTGTTTTTTTTTTAAAAACCCACCTGGTTAGAAACATAGAAAACGGGAGCAGGAGGAGGCCATTCGGCCCTTCGAGCCTGCTCCGCTATTCATTATGATCATGACTGATCATCCAACCCAATAATCTGATCCCGCTTCCCCCCAGATCCTTTGATTCCTTGGCCCCAAGTGCTCTATCTAACTGCTGCTTGAAAACATACAGGGCGCGATTCTCCGCTGCCCACGGCGGGTCGGAGAATAGCGGGAGGGAGTCCCCGACATTTTTCACGACCTCCCGCTATTCTTCCCCCCCCCCCCACGGCCGCCCCATGACACGAATCGCTGCTCGCCGTTTTTTACGGCCTGTGGAGGGGCAGGGGGCTCCTTCACCGGGGGGGGGGGGGGGGGGGGGGGGGGGGGGGGGGGGACCTCCGATGGGGTCTGGCCCGCGATCGGGGCTCAACGATCGGCGGGCCGGCATCTCCCCCCCCCCCCGGGTCTACTTTGTTCCGCTTCCAGCCCCAGAACCCCCACGCCATGTTGCGTTGGAGCCGGAGCTTTGAAGAAGTCCCCTGCGCATGCACGGGTTGGCGCGGTATCCATTTGGCGCCAGGAAGGGAGGCTGGATTGGCGTGAACCGCTCCAGCGCCGTGGGCCAGAATCGGTAGTCCCCGCGCCCTTTTCGCGCCGTTGTGAAACGCGACGGCGTTGACGATGGCGTGAACACTTCGTCTCCATTTTGGAGAAATGCGTCCTATATTCCAGGTGCGGGTTCACCAAGGCCCTGTATAATTGCAGCAAGATAACAACCCAAAGATGTGCAGGGTGGGTGGATTGGCCACGCTAAATTGCCCCTCAATTGGAAAAAAAAGAATTGGATACTCTAAATTTATAAAAATAAATAATAATTTCAGCGAGACCGTCCTGCTCCTGTACTCAAATCCTCTCGCTATGAAGGTCAACATAATATTTGCCTCCTTTACCTCCTGCTTTACCTGCATACAGGTTCACTAATGTCCTTTAGGGAAAGAAATCTGCCGTCCTTACCCGGTCTGGCCTACACGTGACCTACAACAATGTGGTTGACTCTTAACTGCCCTCAGGGATGGGTAATAAATGCTGGCCCACAGCGATGTCCCATAAACAAATAAAAAAAATGATTCGAGCTCCAAACCTCGACCAGGACAGCCTATAAGAAATGGCATTGCCATTGCTGAATTGCCCACTATCAACGTCCTGGGGGTTACCATTGATCAGAATCTGAACTGGACCAGCCATATAAATACTCAGGTTACAAGAGCAGGTCAGAGGCTAGTGCTTCTGTGGTGAGTAACTCACCTCCTGAACCCAAAGACACAGCCTCAGACTGAAGGGACGATCCTTTAACACTGTGATGAGGAGGAATTTCTTCAGCCATAAGTATCTTTAGACAGAGATAGACACATTATTTTTAAAAATAAATTTAGAGTACCCAATTCTTTTTTCTCCAATTAAGGGGGAAATTTAGCGTGGCCAATCCACCTAACCTGCACATCTTTGGGTTGTGGGGGTGAAACCCACGCAGACACGGGGAGAATGTGCAAACGCCACACGGACAGTGACCCAGGGCCGAGATTTGAACCCGGGTCCTCAGCACCGCAGTCCCAGTGCTAACCACATTAGCACCGATAGACATATTCTTGACTAATCAGGGCTTATGGGAGAAGGCAGGACAATGGGGATGAGAAACACATCAGCCAGATTGAACGGCGGAGCAGACTCGATGGGTCGAATGTACAGAATTCTGCTCCTATATCTTATGGTCTATGCTCTGGCTGTCCAAAAGGCCAGAGGTGTGGGTCATGTGGCATGGCCCATTCTGGGTTAATTTCAGCTTAACATCAATTTCTGTGCTTCTGGCCGGAATCCATTGCTTCCCCTTAGGAGAGAGACGAGGTAGTTAGAAACGTATCTTCTGGTATAACGAGTTTCAATCTCACCCTTTCAGGATAGTTCAAGTTGGGGAGAGCCAGTTCGTCCGCACTTCCTCTACTTTTGTTGATTACAAGGGGTCTGTATAATGAAGTGTGAGATTCCGCAGACTGAGAGGAATTATTTTGTTCTTGAAATGAAATGAAAATCGCTTATTGTCAGGAGTAGGCTTCAATGAAGTTACTGTGAAAAGCCCCTAGTCGCCACATTCCGGCGCCTGTCCGGGGAGGCTGGTACGGGAATCGAACCGTGGTACTGGCCTGCCTTGGTCTGCTTTAAAAGCCAGTGATTTAGCCGAGTGAGCTAAACCAGCCCCTCCTTTTGGTAGCTTCCAGAACACGGGGCCAATCCTGTAGTCATTTGACTTGTTTTGTCCACCCCCCCCAATTAAGGGGCAGTTTAGCATGGCCAATCTACCTACCCTGCACATCTTTTGAGTTGTGCGGGCTAAGACCCACACAGACACGGGGAGGAATGTGCAAACTCCACACGGACAGTGATCTAGGGCCGACATCGAACCCGGGTTCTCAACACCACAAAGCAATAATGCTAACCCCTGCACCACCATGCCGCCCTGTCATTTGACTTGTAGCAGCCATCATTTTGGGCTCAGCAGATGTCCACTTTCGACAAAAAATAGTAAAAGGATAAAGTTTTGGATTTTGTTTCATTTTAAAAAATTTTAGAGTACCCAATTCTTTTTTTTCCAATTAAGGGGCAATTTAGCGTGGCCAATCCACCTACCCTGCACATCTTTGGGTTGTGGGGGGCAAAACCCACGAAAACACAGGGAGAACGTGTAAACTCCACACGGACAGTGACCCGGGGCCGGGATCGAACCTGGGACCTCGGTGATGTGAGGCAGCTGTGTTAACCACTGTGAAGTTCTTTTCATGGCATATAACCTAACAGTCCTTTCTCCCCCCTGGGGAGTAAACTGAATTCTACTTTTCTTTCATGTCTTGTAAAAGAAAATAAAGGAGTTAAGAGCCATGCAGTCATTCTCCCACTCACATTGCAAAGTCAAACGCACACTTGGTAGGGACAAGGTCAGTTCCCTCTTGCATTTCTGAAGTTTAGAAAAAGATACAGCGCCAGCAAATGACATTGTCCTTTCCTGCGATGTGGGTAATTTTTAGGTGACCTGGTTGCATTCAAAACCTGTCTTTATTGTAGAAAGTCTATTCCGGGATTAGAGCATAGTGGTTAACTTTGCTGCCTCACAGTGCCCGGGACCCAGGTTCGATTCCGTGCAGAGCTGTTACGTTCTCCCCGTGTCTGCGTGCCTTATTGTCAGCCAAATCATTTCTGTGGAAGAAATCGATCCATGCCATGGTAGCTTGGGGACAAATCCATCTATTACTGGACTCCAATGGACGGGGACAGATGTGTATCCTTCTACTCAACTGATCAGTGACTTGGATTTCATGCTACCTATTGGGGCTTCCTTCTGGGGACTAATCCTGTAGAGCCCCTATTAAACCCACAGGTTTCCCTTTCAACTTCCAGCATGCAGGTCTAGTATGTCCCATTTTATTACAATGGGAGCAGGCTTGAGGAGGATTTCCTACAGCCTCACTTGTACTTTCCTTTCTATGGGTTGGGCCTTCCTTGTCTATATTGCCCAGCTTATCTTTCCAATGATCTGGTTTAGAGAGGATCTACAAGTGTTTCCAAGCCTATGGATGAGGTCCTGGCTGCCTGCTCCTCTGAGTGAAACAAAGAAAATAGAAGCAGGAGGATGTTAAGTAATGGGTTAAGAGACATTGCAATTAGTTGTCTCATTTATGTTTAAGTGTTCAATGATTGTCTCATTTATGTTAAGTGTTCAATGATTGACACTGATATGTAAAGGGGCTTCAGGTAGACTCTGGAGCCTGTGATGATCTGTAGAGTTCTGTGCAGAGTGAGTTTGAACCATTAAAGGTGTGTTGGCGAAAAAGGAGCTGAACTCTTGTCTCTTCATACCACAGCATCTAGTACATGCTAACAGAGGAGGCCATTCGGCCCTTCGAGCCTGCTCCGCCATTCATGATGATCATGGCTGATCATCACATTCAATACCCTGATCCCGCTTTCCCCCATATCCCCTGATCCCTTTAGCCCCAAGAGCTGTATCTCTTAGGCTGGACGGTAAGCAGCTCTTAATTTTCTCCAACAATATCATAACGCACGACCCCTCGGAGGAGCGCTGTATTCTTAGCGGAACCAAGGTCAAAAGCGATTTGCTTCGGCCAGTCGACCTCGATGTATCTGTGTGCGTTTTTTATGACTGTTTCGGGATTGCTGCTGCTACCTCTCCAGGGCTAGCTCGTTGGCACTAACGAGCTCACAATTAATGGACATGTCAGGGGTCAGCATGGGGTAGACCTCTTAGGCTCTCCCCCTGCTCGTGCCAGTCTAATCCCCAGCGCAGGAAAAATGCCATCCTGGCACCGACCCTGGCACCTGGGTAACCTGGCAGTACCTGGCTGGCATCCAGGTGGCACTGCCAGGGTGCCGGGCTGGTAGTGCCAAGTTGCCCGGGTGGCACTAGCAGTGTCAGGGTGCCATCGTCCCAGAGGGCAGCTGGGGACCTACGATCTACGGGGTGACCCCACCCAAGTGGCATTCGGCCCAGGTCCCCATCTGCGCTCGCCTGAGGTCTCCGAGACCGAGGGGTGAGATCCCAGAGCCTCGGCAGATCAGGTGAACCGTACATTAGAGTGAGACCAGCTGCCTCACTCTAATTTGTTTAAATATAAATTTAGAGAACCCAATCAAGGGGCAATTTAGCGTGGCCAATCCACCTACCCTGCACATCGTTGGGTTGTGGGGGCGAAACCCACGCTGACACGAGGGGGGGAATGTGCAAACTCCAGACGGACAGTAACCTGGGGCTGGGATCCCGCAAGGCATGGTGAACTGGGTAGATCCCGGAAGAGGGATCTCCCGGCCACTCCACTCTGCCGTTCAGGCGCAACGCGGCTGGTAGATCGCGCCCAATATTTTTAAAAACATAAGAGTCGATGGTAAAGGACATAACAAATGCAAGGCCGGTATTCCCCATTGCGAGTCTGTCCCACTACCTCTGCTCGAGAGGAAGCAGGATTTGGCACACCGATCGCTGTCGGTGGGATTCTCCGCTCGTAACACTTGCCAACACGGCTTCCCATTGAAGCCACCCCACGCCTGTTCCGGAATTTCAAGAAGGAATTAGATATAGTTCTTGGGGCTAAACGGATCAAGGGATATGGGGGGGGGTTGAACTTGAAGATCAGCCACGATCATAATGAAAGGCAAAGCAAGCTTGAAGGGCCGAATGGCCTCCTCCTGTTTCTATTTCCTATGTATGGGGCTGGTTTAGCACACGGGGCTAAATCGCTGGCATTGAAACCAGACCAAGGCAGGCCAGCAGCACGGTTCAATTCCCGTACCAGCCTCCCCGAACAGGCGCCGGAATGTGGCGACTAGGGGCTTTTCACAGCAACTTCATTTGAAGCCTACTCGTGACAATAAGCGATTTTCATTTTTTTTCCCGTATCGTTCTATGTACTCCATTGGGCAACCTGCTGGCCCAGGGACCAGGGAATTAAGCACAGTTCACAACCTCAAAAAATCACTTTAGCCTGGCAATATAGTCCGGTTCACTGTTTATTAGGAAACCAAATTATTCAGATCATCGGAACCTGAAAGATAAAATTCAGTGCATCAACTTGAATACACAGCTGTCTTTCAGGCCACTTGTGGCTTTAACAAGACAGCTTCAAGCGTTTTTTTTAGAGTACCCAATTCATTTTTTCCAATTAAGGGGCAATTTAGCGGGGCTAATCCACCTAGCCGGCACATCTTTGGGTTGTGGGGGTGAAACCCACACAGACACGGGGAGAATGTGCAAACTCCTCACGGACAGTGACCCAGAGCTGGAATCGAACCCGAAACCTCGGCGCCGTGGGGCTGCAGTGCTACCCACTGCGCCACCGTGCTGCCCTCTTTGCGTTTTAATGTTAAATCCATCCATCTGTTTTAGAAAAGCAATTTCAGGGAAAAAACGGAATAAAGAGGGAGAAATGAAACATCTCAGGCCCTCGTGTCTGACCCCAGAAGTGGGGGGGGGGAGGGGGACAAAAGGTACGGCGTGTGGGCATCAGGTGAGGGCTGGGTCAGGTTGAGGCCTACCACGGTCAGCAGCCTGCTGACCGTCCCCACCGTGACCTGCACAAAGGATGAGCTGGAGGCCTACCAGCTATGGCAGGTGAAGCTGCCATTTCAAAGCCGGCCCGGATAGGGACCGGCACGGTCGGTAGTCCCGGTTGGGGCCCACGTGCGCCGCACCGCGGCCTTTTCTTTTGACTAAAAAATAAATCTATGTTTGGCTCACGTTCTCAGGCCTCCTGAAGATTTTGCAGGAGTGAAGCATCCCAAGTACTTTCACAGCGCACGGGGGACATTGTCCAACAAAGGTTGACGCCCAGCCACACACCGAGGCAGGCAAGCAAAGAGTGCGTCACAGGGGGTCCATTCAGGGTCGCCAACTGTGATTAAATGTATTCCTCGCCGATTCATTACATGAGTCGCCCCCACAATCCAGCAATTGGCCGACCGACACGTCCATCCTTGTGACGCACGGCCTTCCTACGGCCAATCGGAAAGCAAAAAAACTCTCATTACCCTATTGGATGATGCCTGACTGTCAGTCTTAATTTTGCCCCCCCCCCCCCAATTTTCAATATTTTTGTATCTGAAGGTGGGTACAGCCCACCACTTTCTACATCCAAATTATGCCTCCTCTGACAATCTACAATCTTCAGTGGTGTCAAATGCATCTTTTACATGTCGTTTGGGGGAGGCAGTGGTGTTAGTAGTATTGTCACTGGATTAGTTTGAGTAGGGTGATCATTGCTCGGCACAACATCGAGGGCCGAAGGGCCTGTTCTGTGCTGTACTGTTCTATGTTCTATAAAATAAAAATCTGGAACTAAAATCTGGAACCATTGGTGATTGTTGCAGAAATCCATTTGGTTCACTAATATCCTTCAGGGAAGCAAATCTGCCGCCCTTCCCCCGTCTGGCCTACATGTGACTCCATATCCACAACAATTGACTCTTAAATGCCACTCAGAGCAATTAGGGGTGGGCAATATATGCTGGCCCAGCCAGCACCGCCCACATATGCCACGAAAGAACTTTTACTACTGACGATGTCAGCCCTGGCACCAGGCCTGCTATTTGATTTGAGGCCTAGTATCAGGCTTGTCCTTAACTTGAGACCTGGTTACCCCGGTTACCGAGTTGGTAGGCCCCAGTTGGAGAACTGTCTCCAACTTTGGGGCCCCACACTTTAAGGAGGATGTCAAGGAGAGGAGATTTACTGGAACGGCATGAGGCATTTGTGGAGAGACTGAACTCGTTGGGAGTAGGAAGATGGAGGGGAAAAGGTGTTTCAATCATTTTTTAAAAAAAATTTAGAGTACCCGATTATTTTTCCAATTAAGGGGCAATTTAGCGTGGCCAATCTACCTACCCTGCACATCTTTGGGTTGTGGGGGTGAAACCCACGCAGACACGGGGAGAATGTGCAAACTCCACACGGACAGTGACCCAGGGCCGGGATTCGAACCTGGGTCCTCAGTGCCGTAGGCAGCAATGCTAACCACTGTGCCACCGTGCTGCCCCGGTGTTTCAATCATGAGTGTCTTTGATAGAGCACAAGGGGAAATAGACTTGAATCGATTGCCACCAACGGCCTCCTTCTGCGCTGGATCATTCTGTTGGAAATGATTGCCATGTCTCGTTTCAACGCCCCGATGGTTTTGCAGTAATTTTGATCGCTTACTCCTGACAAACCTAATTTGGTGAAAAAAACCCCACCAAAAACAGAGACCCCCTTCCCAATTCCGATCAAAAATAAACAGGCGGCCTACGCAAGACCACCCAGGCCCTGCATATTTCGCTGCTTCCCCCATTCGCCTTGGATTGAGCCTCAGTTTATCAGCGGAAAGGATTTGTCTTCTCCTCATAAAACAGGCCGTGGGCTGCCGAAGGAAAAAAAGACTACATCTGGGAGACTGGTGTTGCTTGGGGAAGGCAGAATTTAAATGAGTCTGGTGCAAAATGGATGCAGAACCCCTGCCAATTTCTCCATTAAGAGGAAAGCAGGGTGAATGTGCTTTGCAGGTGACGTAGTGAAGCCAGACAGTCCCTGAAAAATTTATATGCTGCCTGGGTCATCGCGAGGTGAGGAAAAATTGATCCTAGCAGAGCCTGCAGAACTATTAGTTCCAGCAGCCTATTCTGTAAGGCCGATACAGAATCTGCGGCCCAACATAAATTTAAAATCCGGCCTACAAAGCCACTGATATCAACGGGGCCTAGTAACTAGGCCTGGACAGAATCTACAAAGCCTGCAGTGCCTATATATCGCCCACTGAATCTACAGAAATCATGGTATCAATAGATCTTAATATCGGGGATCTGCAGTACTAATGTATCCACCATATCGCAATTCAGTGTCAGCACTGGGGCCTAAATGTCTACAGCATCAGTAAAAGTGACCTGGCAGCCGTTAATTGTTGTTGAAACTTAACCGATCAATGACCACAACATGAGAATGATTAAAAATGAATACCAGAAATCGCGCCACGTTGCATATATTCTAAAAATATATTCTCATTTTACATATGGAATTGCCACAAAGTGTCCTCCGCCAGTCCGGAAGGCTAGGAAGCCACTAGGTATGGTTCACAGGAAAGCAATATCCGATTCCCACCTTCCCCCATTCCAGCACTCTCCTGGCACAGATCAGGTGATCTAGCAGAGCCTCCAGTTTGAGCTCTGGGCATTCTGATCCGCGAGGTTCGATTACACATAGCTCAGTCACCAGACTAAATAATGGATAGCTCGGTCTCCTGCACTTCTCGACAGAAGGTTGTCAATTGATGCTGTCCCTATAATCTCTAACTTCTCTCTCCACCGCAGTTTAAATTGCATCACCGTTTCATTGACGGTACGGACCCCACCTTGGCTCCCCGTTTGACAATGCCCGGTTTGAAAATTCTCATCCTGGTTTTCAAACCCTCTTGTGGCCTTGCCTGCTTCCCTATCTCTGTAAAATCCTCTGCACTGCAACCCTCCCTATGTCTGTAACCCTTCTACCCCCTACAGCGCTCTCTCTCTCTTTGGTGGTACAGTAGCGCAGTGGTTAGCACTGCTGCCTCACAGCACCAGGGACCTGGGTTCGATTTCAGTGACTGTCTATGTGGAGTTTGCATGCTCCCCCCGTGTCTGCGTGGGTTTCCTCCGGGTGCTCCGGCTTCCTCCCGCAGTTCAAATAGGTGCAGGTTAGGTGGATCGGCCACGTTGACTTGCCTCTTAGTGTCCAAAGGTTAGGTGGGGCTGGCAGGGTTGTGGGTGAGTGGGGCGAGATGAGGCGCTCATTCAGAGGGTCGGTGCAGACTTGATGGGCCAAATGGCCTCCTTCTGCACTGCAGGTATTCTATGAACATCTTCCTGACCTTACAACCCTCCCAACTTCTATCACCTCCTCCGGCACTACAATTCTCCCTGTGGCTGTAACCTCTTCCAGTCTCTACAGCGCTCTCCCTGTGACATCCTCCACCCCTAAACCCCTCCCCGATGTCTATAATAGCCTCCAGCATGACACTCCTCCGTTATCTTTGCCCGCCTCCAGGTTTTTCCCACTTTACGCATCCCCAATTTCCATTGCCCCATCACTGCGGGCAGCTGCCTCAGGCCTAGGATCTGGAATTCCCTGCCTAAAGCTCTCTCCAGCTCTCTCCTCGACACTCCCCTTAAAGATCCCTCTTTGGGCAAGCCCGTGACCCACCTGGCCTAATCCCACTTTCTCAGTGCCCAGTTTTTGTTTTGAAACACCACGGGGTGGTTTACGGCGTCAGAAGGCACAATACAAATGCAAGTTGTTGTTGTTGCCAACTCGGTGTGTGGGGGGGGGGGGGGGGGGGGGGGGGGGGGGGGGGGGGGGGGGGGGATGCTCAGGAATCTCCCATTTTCCGCCTAAGCTGCAAAAGCCTCCTGCTTCTCCCTCGCACCCTCGGCAACCCCCCCCCCCCCCCCCCCCCCCCTCCCCCCCCCCCCTCCCCCACCTCTCACCCCCCGCATCTCCACAGGCTAACATCATAACCCACTCAGAGTTGGAAAGATCAATATCGAGCTTTCGATTCTAAAGGGGGGGGGGGAGGCAGGAATAGAGAGACCTGGGGGCTACAGGTGCACAGGTCATTTTCATAGAATTCATAGAATTTACAGTGCAGAAGGAGGCCATGCGGCCCATCGAGTCTGCACCAGCTCTTGGAAAGAGCACCCCACCCAAGGTCAACACCTCCACCCTATCCTCAAAACCCAGTAACCCCACCCAACACTAAGGGCAATTTTGGACACTAAGGGACAATTGATCATGGCCAATCCACCTAACCTGCACATCTTTGGACTGTGGGAGAAAACCGGAGCACCCGGAGGAAACCCACGCAGACACGGGGAGGACGTGCAGACTCCGCACAGACAGTGACCCAAGCCGGAATCGAACCTGGGACCCTGGAGCTGTGAAGCAATTGTGCTCTCCACAATGCTACCGTGCTGCCCCCATTGTGAGTGGTAGGCTTATGGAATGCTAGGCTGTCATTTTCCAGCCATTCCCACCGACGTTGACCCCCTCCCCCAATGAAGGGCTGCCCCCCACCCCCACAAAACATGTCACGGGAGGGTAGGGGTGGTCCCTGTGTGGAAAATCCACCGTGCCCCCCCCCCGCCCCGCCCGCCAGTCTTTATAAACAGAGACATTGGGGGGAATTTTCCATTCTCTGCACAGAGCGCTGGCTGAGGCGGGGAAACACGGGGCGGGATTCTCCCCTACCCGGCGGGGTGGGGGGTCCCGGCGGGATGGGGTGGCGTGAACCACTCCGGCGTCGGGCCGCCCCAAAGGTGCGAAAGTCTCCGCACCTTTAGGGGCCAAGCCCCCTCCTTGAGGGGCTAGGCCCGCGCCGGAGTGCTTCCCGTCCCACTCCGGGGAGAATCGCCGGGGGTGGGGGGGGGCGACTGGCGCGGCGCGATTCCCGCCCCCGCCGAATCTCTGGCCGCGGAGAACCCGGGACACGACGGGGCGGGATTCACGCCGGCCCCGGGCGATTCTCCGACCCGGCCGGGGGGGGGGGGGGGGGGTCGGAGAATCCCGCCCAAGGTGTCCATCTCGCCTGTCGGCCGAGCGGCCTAACTCTCCAGGTCACCCAGCTCCCTGAGCTGAGGAAATCTGCAGGCAGGGCCCACGCGGTCATGTGGGGCGGGGCAGGAAAATGCCAGCGACACGGGGGCGCCCTGATCTCCAATCACCCCCTCCCAACACATGCACAAGAGGAAGCCCCCTCCCCCCCCCCCACTCCCTCCCATCATGCACACGGAGAACTATCCCCCCACCACATGCACAAGGGGCAGGCTTCCCGTCCTCACCACGGATACGGGGGGGACCGTCAGACGGATCTTGGTGAGTTGGCGGGACTCAGAGCTGCCAAGGGTGGGGAGGGGGGGAGGGGGGGGGGGGGGGGGGGGGATGAGCGACCTGGCAGAATTCCTGCACTTGGAGAAGGTCAAGTTCACCTTACAGGGGGCCCGGAACGAATTGTTTTGTGCAAGTGTTCCGGGAGGCCGCTTTCCAGGTTGCACTGGCGACGCAGGTGAAGTTTAAGAAAACCAGTTCCACCTGGTCTTTCTACTGTCGCACGGCGAGGTTAAAGATAAAGAGTTTCTGATCTTTCCAAGCGGAAAGTGTGAACATGAACAAAATATTAAAACAAGAACATAGCAATATGCTCGGAACCACAACTTGCATTCATATCATAGATTATCATAGAATTTACAGTGCAGAAGGAGGCCATTCGGCCCATCGAGTCTGCACTGGCTCTTGGAAAGAGCACCCTACCCAAGGTTAACACCTCCACAATATCCCCATAACCCAGTAACCCCACCCAACACTAAGGGCAATTTTGGACACTAAGGGCAATTTATCATGGCCAATCCACCTAACCTGCACATCTTTGGACTGTGGGAGGAAACCGGAGCACCCGGAGGAAACCCACGCACACACGGGGAGGATGTGCAGACTCCGCACAGACAGTGACCCAGCGGGGAATCGAACCTGGGACCCTGGAGCTGTGAAGCCATTGTGCTATCCACAATGTTACCGTGCTGCCCATATAGCACCTTTAGCCTCAGAGAATGTCCCAAGGTGCTGCATGGGGGTGTTATCAAACTAAAGTCGGCACACAGACAAGGAAGGGGACATTAGGAGAGTTGAAAGTAGGGTTTAAGAAACGTCTTAAATGAGGAGTGACAGAGAGAGAGTTAGAGAGAGATGGAGAGGTTTGGGGAGTGAATTCCCGAGCATTGTGTAGGCTTGGCCATCGACGGTAGGCCTGAAGCAGAACTGAAGGAGCGTTGGCACCCTGGAGGGGATTGTAGGGGCTGGTGGAGATTACTGGGAGAGGCCGGGTGCCATGGGTTTGAAAACTAGGATGAGTTCTCGTACTAGAATAGGCCTCACAGCGCCAGGAAGCCGGATTCGATTCCAGCCTCGGGTAACTGTGTGCGTGGAGTTTGCACGTTCTCCCCGTGCCTGTGTGGGTTTCCTCCGGGTGCTCCGGTTTCCTCCCACAGTCCAAATATGTGCAGGTGGACTGGCCGGTGCTAAAATTGACCCTTGGTGTCCAAAAATGTGCCGGATGGGTGGGGTTACGGGATGGGGCGGGGGAGTGGGCCTGGGTGGGATGCTCCTTCAGAGGGTTGGTGCAGACTCGATGGGCCGAATGGCCTCCTTCTGCACTGTAGAAATTCTGTGGCCAGCGAGCAGGGGTGACTTGCTTTGAGTGAGCCTCTTGCACCAGAGTACTGGTTGAGCTCCAGTTTATGGAGGTTGGAAGATGCTTTAGGTTGTGAAAGGGGATACATGAACACGAGCTGTTTCTCTTTTCTGTTCCCCAAGTCCAGGGTCGCGAAAGATCAATCGAGCGGTCTGGCCTATCGCCTTCTCCAGCCGGCCCACGTCTCTCCATTCCCCGATTACACTTCATGCACGATTTCTCCCCCCCCACCTGAGCCACAAACTTGCCTTTAATTTATTCTTTTCTCCCATCATATTTCTCTTTCAAAAAGATTCACGTCTGCAATAGGAGCCCAGATCATGCCATACGAGTGTCAAAACACGCTCTCGGGTCAGGTATGGCACAGCTGGATGCGGAATGAACGTTTTTTATAGAACAGTACAGCACAGAACAGGCCCTTCGGCCCTCAATGTTGTGCCGAGCCATGATCACCCTACTCAACCCACGTATCCACCCTATACCCGTAACCCAACAACCTCCCCTTAACCTTACTTTTTTTTTAGGACACTACGGGCAATTTATCATGGCCAATCCACCTAACCCGCACATCTTTGGACTGTGGGAGGAAACCGGAGCACCCGGAGGAAACCCACGCACACAGGGGGAGGACGTGCAGACTCCGCACAGACAGTGACCCAGCCGGGAATCGAACCTGGGACCCTGGAGCTGTGAAGCATTTATGCTAACCACCATGCTACCCTACTGCCCTTTGTTCACTCCATCGCAGCGCCTCCCAGCCCCACCCTCGGAAGAGCCCCCCACCCTCCTCCCCTCCACCTCTTCACTAACGTGACATTGCCCATCCCATTTCCCAGATCGGTTATCCAAAGGTACCTCCAGGTGTGGTTCCCTCGTTTGATGCTGGTTTTGGGAAATTTGTGCGTTAATGGCCCCCAAGATCCGGTTAAAATTCCAACTTTTCCCTGGCCAGTCTCTCGCCTTGCACCCTCCGTCCAAAAAAAATACCCAGCTGTGTCCGAACTTGCAACAGGGTCCCGCCGACCCACCATCCCCTTGTTCTCGCTGACATAAAGTGACCTCCAGCCTCACGCCTTGGTGATAAAATTATCTCATCTGTTTCATCAAAATCCCTTTGTGGGGCAGTAAGTTGGCACAGTGGTTAGCACTGCTGCCTCACGGCGCCGAGGTCCCAGGTTCGATTCTGGGTCACGTGTTTGCGAGGGTTTTGATGTGTTGGGTAAGCTGGGTCTACGAGGCCTGCGTTTACTGCAGCAGTGAGAGAGACACTTGAAGAAATGCGACTCGATTTTATTGAACTCTTAACTATCATACATACTTTAACTGTGGGTCGAGACTGTGCTGAGTTGACTGGAGATCTGAGCTAACCTGATCAGACTATCTTACTGCCACATGGTGGATGTTCTAGTTGTTGCTCACGGGCTCTGACTGTCTCAGAGGCTGGATCCCGAGAGAGCAGGAAAACTTGTGCCCTCTGGCTTTATAGTGGCCGTGTCCTGTCTGGTGATTGGCTGCTGTGTTCTGTGTGTTCAGTGATCATCCTGTGTGTCAATCAATGCCTGTCTGTGCACCATCATACACTTGTGTGTATATTATGACAGGTTTCACCCCCACAACCCACAGATGTGCCGGGTAGGTGAATTGGCCGTGCTAAATTGCCTTTTAATTGGAAAAAAATGAATTAGGTACTCTAAATTTATATTTTAAAATCCCTTCGCGGACTCGCCCTTCTCCGTTCTGCCTCCTCCAGCCCGGCAACCTTCCGAAATCTCTTTCTCCAATTCTGCTGCCTTCAGCGGCCATGATTTCGAGCCCTGCTTTCAGCTGCTGAGGTTGTGGGCTCTGGAATTTCCTCCCTGGACGTTTCCGCCTCCCCTCCCCTTTCTCGGCTCCTTCAAGATGCTCCTTAAATCTACTTCACTGACCTACCAACTCTCCCCATCTGTCCAAATGTGGCTCTGTGGAAAAATCCATTTCGATCGGCCAAGGTTCTCTTCAGGTTAACATAGAACATACAGTGCAGAAGGAGGCCATTTGGCCCATTGAGTCTGCACCGACCCACTTAAGCCCTCACTTCCACCCTATCCCTGTAACCCAATAACCCCTCCAAACCTTTTTTTGGTCACTAAGGGTAATTTAGCATGGCCAAGCCACCTAACCTGCACGTCTTTGGGCTGTGGGAGGAAACCGGAGCACCCGGAGGAAACCCACGCAGACACGGGGAGAACGTGCAGATCCTCACAGACAGTGACCCAGCGGGGAATCGAACCTGGGACTCTGGCGCTGTGAAGCCACAGTGTTAATCACTTGTGCTATCGTGCTGCTCAGTGCAGGTTCAGTTGGCAGTTAGGAAGGCAAATGGAATGTTAGCATTCATGTCGAGAGGGCTAGAATACAAGAGCAGGGATGTACTTCTGAGGCTGTAGAAGGCTCTGGTCAGACCCCATTTGGAGTATTGTGAGCAGTTTTGGGCCCTGTATCTAAGGAAGGAGTTGCTGGCCTTGGAAAGGGTCCAGAGGAGGTTCACAAGAATGATCCCTGGAATGAAGAGCTTGTCGTATGAGGAACGGTTGAGGACTCTGGGTCTGTACTCGTTGGAGTTTAGAAGGATGAAGGGGGATCTTATTGAAACTTGCAGGATACTGAGAGGCCTGGATAGAGTGGACGTGGAGAGGATGTTTCCACTTGTCGGAAAAACTAGAAAAGGAGGACACCATCTCAGACTAAAGGGACGATCCTTTAAAACAGAGAGGAGGAGGAATTTCTTCAGCCAGAGGGTGGAGAATCTGTGGAACTGTTTGCCGCAGGAGGCTGTGGAGGCCAAATCACTGAGTGTCTTTAAGACAGAGATAGATAGGTTCTTGATTAATAAGGGGATCAGGGGTTATGGGGAGAAGGCAGGAGAATGGGGATGAGAAACATATCAGCCATGATTGAATGGCGGAGCAGACTCGATGGGCTGAGTGGCCTCCTCCTGCTCCTAATTTGCATGTTTGTTTGTAAATTAGGTCTCAAATCAGCCAATAAAGATCTTCACCACATCAGTCTGGGCTGCATCTGAATCTAGGTTCCAGGGAATTAGGGCCGGAATTCTCTAATCCCACGGCAGAGAGTCCACGCCGCTGTAAACGCCGTCGCGTTTTACGACGGCGTGAATGAGCCGCTCCCACGACTAATTCTGGCCCCTACAGGGGGCCAGCGCGGCGCTGGAGCAGTTCGCAGCACTCCAGCTGCAGATCCCGGCGTGAACTGGGCGCCGCGGGATCCGCGCATGCGCAGTGGGGCCGGCCCCGACGCAACATGGCGCAGTGCTACAGGGGCTGGCGCGTAGGAAAGGAGGCCCCCAGCCAGAGAGGCCGGCCCACCGATTGGTGGGCCCCGATCCCGGGGCTAGGCCACATCAGAGGCCCCCTCCGGGGTCAGACCACTCCTCCCGCCCCCCCCAACAGGCCGCCACCCGACCCTTCCACACCGAGGTCCCGCTGGCTCAGAGCAGGTTAGAACGCCGCTGGCGGGACTCGGCTCTTTTCTTACGGCCGCTCGGCCCATCTGGGCCAGAGCATCGGCGAGCCGGCCGCCAAGAGCTCAAGTACAATATGCTGATATACCACACAAGCCACCATCATAAAACAAGGCGTAAAGCCCCTACAATAGTTTATGCAATAGCTTCCATGCCACACTGTCTGATTCTCCACTCCGTCATGCACACTCCGCTGATATTGCCCAAAGACTGCGTATCTGCACGCGCCTGCTTCGATTTGGGAAATCCTGTATTGTGTGTGCCGGACGGACCTCATCATGGCCAACTTCCCTTACTTGAACTGTCTTTCCCAAATCAGCATCTACCGCTATGGCGGCGCTGTGGCACAGTGGTTAGCACCGTTGCTTCACAGCACCAGGGTCCCAGGTTCGATTCCTGCTTGGGTCACTGTGCGGAGTCTGCACGTTCTCCCTGTGTCTGCGTGGGTTTCCTCCGGGTGCTCCGGTTTCCTCCCACAAGTCCCGATAGACGTGCTTGTTAGGTGAATTGGACATTCTGAATTCTCCCTCTGTGAACCCGAACAGGCGCCGGAGTGTGGCGACTAGGGGATTTTCACACTAACTTTATTGCAATGTTAATGTTGTGATACTAATAGAGATTATTATTATTATACGTCATGGTTCCTTCTGCAGCAAAGCATTCCGCGTGCTGCCTGTACAAACTCCCTTTGAACTGTCTTGATTCTAATGTCCCCTTGTCCTGTCGCCTTCTGCTGTAGCAGGAGCCACTCCCTCTCTAACCTATTAATTGCCTTCATTGTTCCAATGTTCTTCGCCATTAACCTCCTCACCTTTGGCTGATACACTTCAGGTTCAGCCAGTCTCTTAATTCCCGTCGTAAAACCTCTCATTTCAGCTAATGGGTTCCATTCAAGGGTCAGTGTAACCTTCCCCAAGTGTACACAATCCCAGAACGAGTGGCCGGAACTTTCTATCTATGCCCTAAGCCACTTATAAAATGGAGCCCAAGACCCGCTTTGGGTCACTCACTTGTGACACAGCCGTCACTAACACTTGCCTCCAGATTCTCAAACCCTTTTCTTCACAGTCACAGCCCAGTGCTTCTTCATTTCGTCTGTACAGTATTGCCATCTGCTAACCTGACCACCTGACGGGAGCCATTGCATGCTGGTTATGTTAAATTGTGTCAGCTATTGTTCTGCCCCCTCGCTTACCCCTCTCTGCCCCTCTTTCAGTTTCCTTGTCTCTCCTTCACTCTATCTTCCAGCTGCACACTCGGAACATCCCTCCCACCCTCCCCCACCCCTCCCATCCCGCCCCTGATCCAGCTCCTCGATTTTCAGAGTATGAGCACTGCTGCTGAAGAGAGAGGGGGATATGTTGTCAAAGCTTTATGTCTCGCGCTGATCATGACAAATGCGAGCAGCATGGTGATGCAGTGGTTAGCACTGCTGCCTCACGCCACCGAGGACCCGGGTTCGATCCCAGCCCCCGGGTCACTGTCCGTGTGGAGTTTGCACATTCTCCCCGTGTCTGCGTGGGTCTCACCCTCCCCTCCCCACCCCCCTCCCCCCTCCCCCCCTCCCCCACCCCCCCCCCCCCCCCCCCCCACCCCCACAACCCAAAATAATGTGCAGGGTAGGTGGATTGGCCACGTTTAATTGAGGGAAAAAAGAGAATTGGGTAGTCTAAATTTATATTTTAAAAAATCGGGACAAATGCAAGAATCCTGTACCAGCCTCCCCGGACAGGCGCCGG
This sequence comes from Scyliorhinus canicula, assembly GCF_902713615.1. Taxonomy (NCBI): domain Eukaryota; kingdom Metazoa; phylum Chordata; class Chondrichthyes; order Carcharhiniformes; family Scyliorhinidae; genus Scyliorhinus; species Scyliorhinus canicula. Next base: position 11,201,441 of record NC_052168.1, read on the forward strand.
AATGTGGCGGCTAGGGGCTTTTCACAGTAACTTCATTGAAGCCTACTCGTGACAATAAGCGATTTTCATTTCATTTTTCAAGAATACCAAATTTCAAACAATCACAGTAATTCGGGAGCAGTGCGGTGTCGCAGTGGTTAGCACTGCTGCCTCACGGCGCCGAGGTCCCAGGTTCGATCCCGGCTCTGGGTCACTGTCCGTGTGGAGTTTGCACATTCTCCCCGTGTTTGCGAGGGTCTCCTCCCCACAAACCAACAAAACGTGCAGGGTAGGTGGATTAGCCGCGCTAAATTGCCCCTTAATTGGAAAAAATGAATTGGGTTCTCTAAATTTACATTTTTAAAATCGGGACAAATGCAAGAATACCAAATTTCAAACAATCACAGTAATTCATGCTGCAGGAGAAAAAGGGTGCCAATTGGTTGGCAAGTCGGCTCTGATTGGCTGAGATGTTGCCAGGGAGAAAACGAAGGGGAACCAAAGGCTCCCTCATCTCCCGGGTAATTCAAAAATGGCGCAGTTGCGGAGCTCGGGTCCCCGAGTGCGAATGGATGACGCACCCAGCAAACGCAAGTGTGCCAGGTTACGAGCTCAGCAGATCATCAAAAATTGGTTGTGGGCATAGCTGTAAGCGCACTCAGGGGTTGATCAGCAAGTGCTGCCCAATCGCGGAATCACATCGAACAAGTCATTTTGGGGGCAAAGAGGTGGCGTTTCAGCGGCAATGGTTGGGGGGGAAATTACCACATCGAACCCTGGCCAACCTGAGTCTGTCTTCTTTTCAACCTCAGCCAATTCTTTCTCCCGGCCAGGCAGTTGTGTTTAGTTTAGTCTCTTCACTCCTGCTCATAATTTTGCCAAACGGCTTCTGAAATCAAACACCTTACGGTTCTTCACTATTTGCTAAATATACACTGAGGAATGAGGGTGAAAGAAATACAGGGAAGCTGTGTTAGTCCTTTATACATTTCTAAATTTGTCCATTGGGTTCCGAGCATTTCCTCTCCCTTCACTAATCCCAACTTTGTCTCCGGCACCACGTTCTCCTCTCCTCCATTGTTCAAACTGATGCAAGTATTCATTTAGCCATCCTGCTCTGCTATTATCCACTAAAACTGTCAAACAATTGTGATGTTCAGCTGCAAAACCACCGCCACAGCACAATGGTCTAAATGGGCACATTCTGAGGTTAATTGCTGACTAATGCTGCTAACGTTCTCTATAATATAAGCTGCTTGACTCCCTCGCTTGGGGGATGGCCAACTTCTGTGACGATCATAAAACAACGACAGCCAATGACTGGCTGTCCCCTGTAGTTTAAAAGGAGGTTCGTTGCGATATCGTCAGGTTTGATGTGCGGTGGCAGATGATCTAGCTGCAAAGCTATCAGTACTTGTGTCTGTGAGAGAGGGAAGGGGTGAGGAAAGGGAGGGAGGGAGAGAGCGAGAGAGAGAGAGATAGAGAAAATGTAAAAGGGAAAGGAGAGCAAGAGGGAAGGAGAGAGGGGAGATGAAAGAGAGAGAAAAAGATAGAAAGAAAGAAAGACAGACAGACAGATAGACAGGCAGAAGGGAAGAGGAGAGAGATAGCAAAGTGGGAGAGAAAGAGTGAGAAATGAAAGAGAGAGAAATAAGAGGTAGACAAAATGAGGGCGAGTGTAAAAGAGTGAGAGAACAAGAGAGAGTGGAAGCGATAGAGAGAGTGAAAGAGAGCGAGAAAGATAGAGCGAGAGAGAGAAAGAGAAAAGGAGAGAAAGAAGAGAGGAGACAGAAAAAGATTGAGAGAGCTGGGGTAAAAGGAGAGAGGGAAAGAAGAGAGATAGAGAAAGAGTGAGAGAGAGAAAGAGAGAAGGGTCGATTGAGAGAGGACGCAGTGAGTAAGCAAGTAAGAGACCATGAGAGAGTGAAAGAGAAAAAGGAAGTGACAAAAAGCGGGAGAGAGAGAGCAAGGTAAAGAAAGGAGAGAGAACAAAAGAGAGAGAGACAAAGAGAAGGTGAGAAACAGGAGACAGAAAGAGAGAGAGAAAGATAGATAGAGAGAAAGAGAAAGGAGAGCAAGAAGGAGTAAAAGAGTGAAAAAAGAGTGAGAGAGAGAAAGAAAATGGTGAACAGTGAGAGATTGGAGGCAGAAAGAGAGCGATAACAAGAAAAGGTGAGACTGAAAGAGAAACAGAAAAAGTGAGAGAGAAGGAGAGAGAGGAAACAGAGAGAGAGAGAGCGAGAGAAAGGAGAGAGTGAAAGTGAAAGAGAGTGAAAGAAAGATTAAGAGAAAGAGAGAAGGAAAGATTTAGAGGAAGTGAGGAATAGAGAAGGGGAGATAAAGAGAGGAGACAATGAGAGAGAGAGAAATGTGGAGAAAGCGAGCAGGCGAAAGGGAAAGGGGGAGAGAGAGGGGGAACGAGAAAGATAGGGAGAGCGAAAGAAAAAGAGAAGAGGAAAGAGTGAGAGAAAGAGGGAAGGAGAGAGACAGGAGACAGAAAGAGAGAGTGAAAAGGAGTGAAAGAGAAAGAAGAAAAAAGAAAAATAGTGAAGGAGAGAGAGATAGAAAGAAGGAGAGCAAGAGGAGAGAGAAACAGCATAAAAGAGAGAACCAAACAGAAAGCAAGAGAAGGAACGAGAGAAAGAGGGATGAAGAGAATAGGGGAAAGGGAGAAGGAGAGAGAGAAAAGAAAGAAAAGGCAGAAAGAAAGAGCGAGAAAATGAGAGAGAATGAAAGAGAGTGAAAGAGAAAGAGTGAGCGAAAGAGAGTGAAAAATAGAGCAGTAAAGTGGCAGAGATAGAGTGTAACAGAATGCTCTGATATCACCAAGAGGTTGGACTCTGAATAGTTGTGCGGGATTCTCCCAGCCCAGGGCCGGGCCGGAGAACCCCCTTAACCGGTCCACACTGCGGTGAATCGGTGCCATTGGCGCCAGCGGGTTTGGCGCAGCGCCGGTCGCTATACGCGGCCAGCCCGCCGATTCTCCGGCCCTGATGGGCCAAGCGGCCGCTCTGAAAAGGCAGAGTCCTGCCGGTGCCGGCTACACCTCGTCGCAGCCGGCGGGAACTCTGCGCGCAGTGTCGGGGGGGGCGGCCTGTGGGGGCGGGGGCCGGGGGGGGGGGGGGGGGGGGGGTTAGGGGGGGCTCCGTCTCCAGCGGGGCCTCTGATGGGGTCTGTCCCACGATCGGGGCCCACCGATCGGCGGGCCTACCTCTCGCTCCCCGGGCCTATTTTCCTGGGTGCCAGCCCCTGAACGCGCCATGTTACATCGGGGCCGGCGCGTTGAGGGAGGTCGCCGCGCACGCGCAGGTTGGCGCCAGCGTCACTGTGCATGCGTAGGTTCCGGGGCGCCCAGTTGCCGCCAGGATAGGAGGCTGGGGCGGCGTGAACCGCTCTAGCGCTGTGTTGGCCCCCTGTAGGGGCCAGAATCGGAACTCCTAGCGGCCCGACGGCGATTCCGACGGCGTGAACACTCTGCCGCCGAATGGGAGAATCCCGCCCAACATGCCAGTCCTTCTCCCTTGTAGTTGTGTACGGTGCCTGCTTGGTTCAATCAGTAGCACTTCGGCCTCTGAGTCAGTTGTGAGTTCAAGTCCCACTCCAGGATTTGAGCAGAAAATCCGACTGACACTCCACAGAATCACAGAGAGAGAGTGCTGCAATGTTGGAGATGCCAGATTTCAGATGATATCTGCCTTTTGAAGTAGATGTTAAAAGACACAGTTTCAAAGAAAATAGAACCAGAGAAATAGAATCCCTACGGTGCAGAAAGAGGCCATTCGGCCCATCGAGTCTGCACCGACCCCCTGAAAGAGCACCCTGCCCAGGCCCACCAACCCCCTCCCACCCCCAACCCTTCTAACCTTTGGACACTAAGACAATTTATCACGGCCAACCCACCTAACCTGCACATCTTTGGACTGTGGGAGGAAACCGGAGCACCCGGAGGAAACCCACGCAGACACGGGGGAGAACGTGCAGACTCCGCACAGTGACCCAAGCCCAGAATTGAACTCGGGTTCGTATATACAGTTCTAACCACTGTGCCACCGTGCCACCCAAACAAAGCAGTTCTCCTGAATGTCTTGCCCTCAACCTACATATAAATGAATGATTAGCACATCAACGTTTGTGTGTTCCTGCTGTGTGGAGGTTGCCTGATGGGTTTCCAACAACAGGGACTTCAGGAGGCATTTCATTGGGCGCGACGTGCTTTGCGAAGGCCTGAAGGTGGTGAAAGGTGCTATATAAATGCAAATCTTTCTTTTTCCACGATCAGGCGAGGTGATTATTTATGACAACGGGGGCGTTGCAAATAAAGTGTGTCAGAGAAGGCGTAACAGAAGGCCACCGTTAGAGAAAGTGAAAGTTTTACAGGCTAATTTAAATATATCATGGATATATTAAAATATCTCACGAACAGCACAGCAAACGGGTATTTTTTTCCACTGAAAATTGAACCTTTTATATCGAAGAGGACAGACTTGGCTTAACGTCTCACTCCGAAAGATAGCGGCCCAGACAGTGTAGCACTCCATCAGTGACACCCTCAGCCACGACTCCACTATCCTGGGGTCACTCAAACGCTTATCTGCTGCTGTGTACTGTCGGTCACTGAATGTCACAAGCCGTGGAAACTTGGAAGTCAATAGAAAGCAACCCGCAATTGACATCAGCGTGAAATAACCGCCACTCTCGTCCTTTTCATTCTTTACAATCTTTTTAAAAAATAAATATTTTTACTAGCTTTTTTAAAATGTTTTTTAACATGAATTATGTCACACACATTTAACTAACATTTAGCAATCCCTTCCTCAATCCAAAAACAATTAAGTAACTAACTAACTGCACCCCTTTTAGCTGCTGATTGAGATTAATTCCTTTCAGTGAGATTTGAATAGGTGCCACCTTTTATGAAAGTCCTCCTCATTGCCCCAACACAGTGGTTAGCACTGTTGCTTCACAGCGCCAGGGTCTCAGGTTCGATTCCCGGCTTGGGTCACTGTGAGCACGTTCTCCCCGTGTCTGCGTGGGTTTCCTCCGGGTGCTCCGGTTTCCTCCCACGAGTCTCGAAAGACGCGCTTGTTAGGTGATTTGGACATTCTGAATTCTCCCTCGGTGTACCTGAACAGGCGCTGGAATGTGGCGACTAGGGGCTTTTCACAGTAACTTCATTGCAGTGTAAATGTCAGCCTACCTGTGACAATAAAGATTAATTTTTTTAAAATTCCATTGAATCTCCCAGCCATATTGTGACGCAGGATTGGAGAAACTGACCTCCAACCCAATAGGATCTGCCTCCTTGCCCCCCCCCCCCAGTGAGGCAAAGGCCAAGACATCTGCACCCCCGCCCCTGTCTGGAGGTCCAGCCAGTCCAACACCCCGAATACGGTTCCCAGGGGACTGGGTTCTAGGTCCAACTGTAACACTGCTGACATGAAGAAGGTAGGTGTTCCAGAACGTCGTCTGTTTCAGACACGACCAAAACATGTGTACGTGATTGTCTGTCCCCCATCCCGCACCTGTCACAAATGTCCTCAACCCCTTCAAACATGCGTCTCATTCTCCACCGCGTCAAATGTGTTCTGTGAACTGCCTTTAATTGTATTAGTGCAATATTTTTAACACTCTAAAGTGCGCAGTCCAAATTGGGTTGGATGTTTTCAAATGTTTCCATACACGAGCGAAACTCCAGAGTTGTTACGATAAAACCAGCAGGCGCATTATTTATCAAGAGCAGAAACGCACAAACTCAACATATTAGAATGTTTCTCAAAACATTTTGCGGCAACAAACATACGAATTAGGGCAGGAGGAGGCCATTTGGCCCCTCGAGCCTGCTCTGCCATTCAATAAGAGCGTGGCTGACCTGGTTGTGACCACAACCACACATTTTCGCCTGCCCACTCAAAATCTCCCCCCACCCCGCTCAACAAAAATCTACTGACATCTGATTCTAAAATATTCTACCGCCTTTTGAGGAAGAGTGTTCAGGGGCAGCACGGTAGCATTGTGGATAACACAATTGCTTCACAGCTCCAGGGTCCCAGGTTCGGTTCCCGGCTGGGTCACTGTCTGTGCGGAGTCCGCACATCCTCCCCGTGTGTGGGTGGGTTTCCTCCGGGTGCTCCGGTTTCCTCCCACAGTCCAAAGATGTGCAGGTTAGGTGGATTGGCCATGATAAATTGCCTGTAGTGTCCAAAATTGCCCTTAGTGTTGGGTGGGGTTACTGGGTTATGGGGATAGGGTGGAGCTGGTGCAGACTCGATGGGCCGAATGGCCTCCTTCTGCACTGTAAATTCTATAACTCACAACCCTCAGCGAGAAAGGAATTCTCTCCAGCCCTGTCTGAAATGGGCGACCACTTATTTTTAAACACTGACCCCTCATTCTGGATTCTCCCACAAGAGGAAACATCCTCTCCACATCCTCCTTGTTAAGACTCTTCAGCATCTTATACGTTTCGATCAAGTCGCCTCAAACGCTTCTAAACTCCGGCGGATGCAAGCCCAGCCTGCGCGACCTTTGCTCATAAGACAACCCGCTCAATCCGGGTATTAGTTCAGTAAACCTCCTCGGAAATGCTTCCAATACATTTACATCCAGGCTAGGCAAAAACTGGGAGCCCAAGGGTAGGTGTCTTTTGGATGAGAGTTCAAGCCAAGGTGGCCACACGGTAGGGGCAACACGGTAGCATGGTGGTTAGCATAAATGCTTCACAGCTCCAGGGTCCCAGGTTCAATTCCCGGCTGGGTCACTGTCTGTGCGGAGTCTGCACGTCCTCCCAGTGTGTGCGTGGGTTTCCACCGGGTGCTCCGGTTTCCTCCCACAGTCCAAAGATGTGCGGGTTAGGTGGATTGGCCATGCTAAATTGCCCGTAGTGTCCTAAAAAATAAGGGGGGGGGGGGGGTTGTTGGGTTATGGGTATAGGGTGGATACGTGGGTTTGAGTAGGGTGATCATGGCTCGGCACAACATCGAGGGCCGAAGGGCCTGTTCTATGTTCTATGTGGGCAGACTTGGGCAGACACAAGACATCACATGGCCAATATTGCAATGAAAACGGCGTTCTCCCCCAGTGTCCCGACCAATATTTACCATTCAAACGAATCATCGGCTCATTACAATTTAGAGAGCCTAATTCATTTTTTCTAATTAAGGGGCAATTTAGCGTGGTCAATCCACATCTTTGGGATGTGTGTGGGGGGTAGGGGCGAAACCCATGCAAACACGTTGAGAATGTGCAAACTCCGGCAGCACGGATGGCGCAGTGGGTTAGCCCTGCTGCCTCACGGCGCCCAGATCCCAGGTTCGATCCCGGCTCTGGTTCACTGTCCGCGTGGAGTTTGCACATTCTCCCCGTGTCTGCGTCGGTTTCGTCCCCACAACCCAAAGATGTGCAAGGTGGGTGGATTGGCCGCGCTAAATTGCCCCTTAATTGGAGAAAATGAATTGGGTAATCTAAATTTATAATTTAAAAAAAAAGAGAATGTGCAAACTCCACACAGACAGACACTCCTAGAGCCGGGATCGAACCTGGGACCTCGGCGCCGTGAGGATGCAGGGCTAACCCACTGCGCCAACGTGCTGCACGTGTTTGCATGGGTCTCGCCGTCACAACCCAAAGACGTGCAGGGTATGTGGATTGGTCACGCTAAATTGCCCCTTAATTTGAAAAGATTAATTGGGTACTCTAAATTTATTTTTAAAAATAATAAAAATTACACATTGGTGCTTGTGGGAGCTTGCTGTGCACAAATTGGCTGCCGCGTTGCCTACATTATGCAGCACTTCAATGGCGGCACAGCGCTTTGACGCATCGTGAGGTCATGAAAGGCGCTAGGTAAATGAAATTCTCTCTTTTTAAAAAAGGTCAGTCGAGAGGTTGCAGGCGTTGTGGTTCCATTTCGGGAGCTGAGGAGCTTGTATGTAGATTCTAAATAACCTTTATTTTCTTACATATTCCACCCACGCCCAAGTGAAACTGAAAAATTAGTAAATGTCACCTGAGGTGTGACAGACAAGTACAAATCCTATAAATTATGGATATAATAATTGATAGTCGCTCAATATCCCATTAACAGAACATGCATTCCTCGTAATATACATATATCCAATGTTACAATGACAGAGGTTGATTATATAGTTCATATCCACTTCTTTTGCACGTTGATAGGTCCTACACTCTCTATATTATTAGGTTCCTACTGGTAGTGCCTGCAATACTCTATATAAATATCCCAAAAAGTCAAGATGGAGTTGTGCGAAAACTGTCCTGTAGCTTTGAATCCTCTTTGTGAGGTAGGGGTGTGGTGGTGGGTGGGGTGGTCAGAGCAGATGAAGTTTGCAAAGTTCGCCTTAATTCGAGGGTGACTATATCGCTTCGCAAATTACATCAGAAACATCCATCTGAAGAATAGACCTGCTCGTTTTTCAAATCTTTTGCTACCAATAAGGGATAACCCTTTCTGCTGTCTGCCCCTGACAATCAGAGCATGGACTGATTTATATATGCGCACACTGGTACATAATATCCCATATCCCACTGGCACACATAGTGTGGTTTATATGCGGGCGGTGCGGTGATAACACAGTGGTTAGCACTGTTGCTTCACAGCTCCAGGGTCCCAGGTTCGATTCCCGGCTTGGGTCACTGTCTGTGCGGAGTCTGCACGTTCTCCCCGTGTCTGCGTGGGTTTCCTCCGGGCGTTCCGCTTTCCTCCCACAAGTCCCGAATTGGACATTCTGAATTCTCCCTCTGTGTACCCGAACAGGCGCCGGAATGTGGCGACTAGGGGCTTTTCACAGTGACTTTGTTGCAGTGTTAATGTAAGCCTACTTGTGACAATAAGGATTATTATTATTGTTACGTTTGTGTATAAGATCCCATATTCCCTGACTGATATGGCATGGTAAGATTTATATACGCTTGTATATATTAACACAATACCCCACTTGACAGATACAGCGCGGAATGTTATAAAAACACATGTTTACAAGCTGTAGTGGCACTGGAGGCAGTTCAGAGGAGGTTCACTAAGTTGATCCCAGAGATGAGGGGTTTGTTGTATGAGGAAAGATTGAACAGTTTAGGCCTGTACCCTCTAGAGTTTAGAAGAATGAGGGGAGATCTAATTGAGGTATACAAGATGTAAAAGGTGTGGATAAAGTAGACGTAGAGTGGACGCTTCCTCTTGTGGGACATTCTAGAACGAGAGGTCTTAGGATAAGGGGGCAGTTAAGTGTCAACCATGTTGGTGAGGGTCACATGTAGGCCAGACCTGGATATTTAAAGGTCATAGTCTCAGGATAAGATGTAGCAGATATAAACACGAGATGAGGAGGAACACCTTCTCCCAAAGGGTTGTGAATCAGTGGAATTCGCTACCGCCGAGTGCGGTGGATGAGGGACAGTGAGTAAATTTAAGGAGGAGTTGGACAGATTTTTAATGGGTAATGGGTCGGAGGGTTACAGAGAACGGGCAGGACGTTGGCATGAAGGACATGGTAACATCAGCCATGATCGAATGGCAGAGCAGACTCGATGGGCCAAATGGCCTAATTCTGCTCCTATATCTTATATCTCCTGACAGATACAGCATGGTATGGTTTATATACGCTTGTAAATATCACATATCCCCTGACAGGTAAGGAATGGTATGGTTTATATACAATTGTATACAATATCCCCTGACAGATACAGAATGGTATGGTTTATATACACTTGTATATAATATCCCCTGACAGATACAGAATGGTATGGTTTATATACACTTGTATATAGTATCCCAATCCCCCTGCTAGATTCAGCACGGTATGTTATATATCACTTTTTACGTAGTGAATCTGGTATATTATATATGCACTTGTATATAACATTCCATATCCGACTGGCCGATACAACATGGTCTGATATGTACGCATCAAATGCTAGAGCTGGCTGGCAGCCTCCAAATGGCTCACATTTCACCGTGATTGTCACATACTGGCTGTTTGCTGCTGCTGTCCCGATTCAGTGCTGCTGCATTCCGTCTCCTGGTCCCTCAGCCTGCACCGTGTCCATTTCCTAGCGCTGTAATGCTGCGTCTAGAAGCAAACCACCCCCCTTCCCCCCCCCCTCAACACACACACACACACACACACACAGGTTTAGCCTCACCACTGCAATCAAGTTCCAATCAATGGCCACAGGGTATAGTCAGCACTAGGCAACCCCCCTCCAAACAATGGGGGGGGGGGGGGGGGGGTGACTCCTCTAAGCTGGGTACACCAAAGGACCAGCACATTTACCAGGCTGCCACACTTTCAGAGATTGTGTTCCCCAGAAGCGGTACAGCAGGGAATAAACCTCCTGAAAGTTCCATCGAAAAACACACACTCTTGTTAAAAAAAAAACCTCCCTATTATTACACAGCTGCCCTGCAAAAGCTGTCTGTGTGTGTGTGTGTGTGTGTGTGTAAGAGACAGTCACAGCTTATTCTTACTGCCTTCAATGAACCCCCCCCCCCCCCCCCCCCCACCCCACACACACTCCTTTCCAAAAAAAAAAAGAGACACAGGTAGATTTCTTTTTCTGAAACAAGAAAAATGGGGTGAAAAATCTGCCAGCCCTCAATCCTCCTTTTTTTTGTGGGGTGGGGGGGGGTTGCTGGCCTTCCAATTTTGCCACCAGATTCCTGGGAATAATAAGGGCATGTAAATAAACCCCATTGAGCCCCAGCCAGCCACCCTACCCAGCACACGGACCAGGGGGGGAAATTAAATAAATAAATCATCTTTTGCGCCTCAGTTAGACAATGAAGGCTTTATGCAAAAAAAAACATTAGAGTCATTGATTCCCCCCTCCCTCCCTCTCTGTAGCTCCCCCCACCCCCCTCCCCAGACAGGAGTATTGTCTTGCATTTAAATACATGCAGGATTGTCATGTGCAGAACATCAAATAGACTTGAATAAAATGATTCCAAACCTGTCTGTCCTTTCCCCAGCGTCTTCTCGAGGCGATATGGTCCCACATACTGTGCACAACCTGCTTCTTTTGTGGAGGATGTCATCGTCTCCCGTTCACCTCCCTTTTGCTCAGGTTTAAACTGTGCTTTGAATTTATAAAAGGGAGGGTGGGGTGGGGAAAATATACATATACTCAACGCGCACACATACACACACACACACAAAAAAAAATGATTCTTATTGCCCCTCGCTTCCGCCTCCCCCCCCCCACCCCTCCCCAAGATCCTGGGGAAGACAACTGATGGAGGTTGTCCTACTGTCCTAGTACCAGCATTATTCTCCTCTCTCTCTCTCTCTCTCTCCACTCCTCTCCCTTTCTACCAATCCAACCTCAGCTCTTTGGTAATCCTTCAACCTGCTCTTTTTTTTTTCCTTTATTAAGCTTCCATCCGGGAACTCTCAGTGACACCCAGTCCTTGTTTAACCCTCTCCTTCCCTGGTACCAGTTCGAATGCGTTCTGAAGTATGAAATTTTGTGTGTGTGTGTGCGAGCGATCGAAACAGGAGAACTGTTCATGAACCATAGGATTCCTGCAGTGCAGAAGGAGCCCATTTGGCCCATCGAGTCGGCAGCGACCCTCTGAAAGAGCGCCCTACGCAGGCCCCCCTCTATCTCTGTAACCCCACCTAACCTGCACATCTTTGGACTGTGGGAGGAAACCGGAGCGCCCAGAGGAAACCCACGCAGACACGGGGAGAACGTGCAGGCTCCGCACAGACAGTCACCCGAGGCCGGAATCGGACCCGGGTCCCTGGCGCTGTGAGGCAGCAGTGCTGACCACTGTGCTGCTAATTGAGTGCGGTGAAAGTGGCATTCAGTGTTAGGACGCTCAATCCCTTCGTTGATCTGTGGAGACACTAAAAGATGCTCACCGGGATGTATTTCGGAAAAAGAATTAAATCCAAATGTCAGGATTGTTGCAATGCGGATGGTCTTTTTTTTTAATGTCCCGATGATTTTTCTCCAGGGTCGCATGCACAAGGAAGCGTCCGGGAAGATTGACCTCCAATTCCCTGAGACCCCAGGCCAATCCTGGAGGGGTTGCCAACCATACTGCACCCCCCCCCCCCCCCCCCCCCACCTCTGAAGGGGCGATGTACCTAGTGTCATTCACCCGCCTTCTACCCACACTCTTTCAAATAAATAAAAGGCGGTTCAACTACCAGGCACGGTCCATTGAACTAGTACGTATTAGTGTTGCTGCAAGTCTCAATATTTAAGGTTTGTATTTCTGTAGGTGCTCTGCAAAAATTTCATGTGGGTTTTGTTTTATTTGTTCAGGAAATGTGTGGGTGTCGGTGTCTGGGCCCATCCCTAATTGCTCTTGAACTGAATGGTTTGCACAGCCAGTTAACCACATTCGCTGTGGGTCTGGAGTCACATGTAGGCCGGGTAAGGACGGCAGATTTCCTTCCCTGCAGGACTTTAGTGAACCAGATGGGGTTTTTATAACAATCGGCAATAGTTTCATGGTTATTATTTGACCCCGGGTCCCCAGAGCATTATCTCTGGATTACTGGTCCAGGGGCTAACAGCACTCCACCAGCGCCTCCCCATGGTAACTATGCATATTGCACACAACACCGCTCTAAGCATGGGTTGCTGGGGCCCAGTTGGTAGCACTCTTGGCACTATGGCAGAAAGTCCTAGGTTGTGGCAGCACGGTGGCTCAGTGGGTTTGCCCTGCTGCCTCACGGCGCTGAGGTCCCAGGTTCGATCCCGGCTCTGGGTCGCTGTCCGTGTGGAGTTTGCACGTTCTCCCCGTGTCTGCGTGGGTTTCGCCCCCACATAACCCAAAGATGTGCAGGGTAGGTGGATTGGCCACGCTAAATTGCCCCCTTAATTGGAGAGAAAAGAATTGGGTACTCTAAATTTATGAAAAAAAAGGAAGTCGCAGGTTCAGATCCCACTCCGCAAATTGGAGTATATTATCTAGACGAGCACCCCAGTGCAGTACGAGGGTGGGGGTGGGGTGGGTGGGGGGGGGGGGGGGGGTGCTGCTGCCACGCCAGCGGTTCCATACCTGGAATTCCCTCCCTGACAGCACAGTGGCTGCTCGCCCAGCACACAGACTGTAGAAGTTCAAGAGGGTGACTCATCACCACCTTCAGGGTGATCCGATGGGCAATAATTGCTGCAGCCCCCCCCCCCCCCCCCCCCGCAGCGGCATCCACATCCCATGGATCCACATCCCATGGATCAATATTACAAAGAGTGCCACCTGCTGGACAAGCTGTTAACTGCTCCCCCCCCACCACCCCTCACCTCCCTCAAGGCTGCGTCTTGCTCTCACTCGACTGGCCATAAAAGATTTTGAGGAAGAACGTGGAAGTTACCCCCAGTTTCCCGGCCAAAGGTCAATTCCCGAACAATACCAAAAACAGGTGGTCACACCGCTGTCTATGGGATCTTTCTGTGCAAACATTGGCTGTTGCGTTTCCTGCATTACTACAGTGATGCCACTTTTACACACAAGTACTTCATCGGCTGTAAAGCATTTTGGGATGTCCAGAGGTTGTGAAGGGCGATATATAAATGCAAGATCTTTATTTTAGCCCTGTGTTGTTGAGTTCAGTGCTTCCAGTCCATCACCCGTCTGGTTGATTAATATCCTTCACAGAGGGAAATCTGCCGTCCTTGCCTGGTCTGTCCTACATGTGACTCCAGGCCCACGGCCATGGGGTTGACTCTTAACTACCTCCCTCTGAAATGGCCGAGCGAGCCCCTCAGTTTCAGGGACATTAGAGATGGGCAATAAATGCTGGCCCAGCCCACATTCCAGTGAAGAATGCATTAAATAATTACAACGGTGAATGTATTTCTCTCAAAGTACTTCATTAGCGGTTAAGTGCACCTTGAGGTCATAAAGTTACTATATAAATGCAAGAACCTCTCTTCAGTGATTTACCACAAGCTCAAAATAGAAGAGCAACTGTTTGCTTTTATATGCACGTTGCTTCTGTCTGTTGTGTTACATTATGTAGTCTGTTACACTCCCAACTGGACTGGACAGTGTGGATGCAGGAAAGATGTTCCCGATGGTGGGGGTGTCCAGAACAGTCTGAGGATACGGGACTGGGATGAGGAGCAATATCTTCACCCAGAGAGTGGCGAGTCTGTGGAATTCTCTACCACAGGAAGTAGTGGAGGCCAAAACATGGTGGGCGGGATTCTCCATTGCCCGATGCTGAAATCGGGAACGGCGAACGGGCGGGGAATAGCTCCCGACGCCGAAACCCGCGGCAGGCGCTGGTCCATTATCGGGCCCACCCGCGATGCTCCGCCTCTGATGGGCCGAGTTGCCGACGTCGCGGTCCACGTGTGCTCCCAACAGACGTGAACCTGGCGTGGTGGCTGCGGAGAGAGAGAGAGGGCGCACGGATAGATTCCAGCGCCGCCATGCTTCGCCGAGAGTCGGACCGCTGGATGGGGAGTAGTGGGGAGTTGGCCAGGAGGTGGGCTGTGGGGTCGGGGTGGGGCGGGTCCAGCACAGCCGCCACCATCTTTTCGGGCGCGATCGGTGCGCGTTTGGGGGGGGGGGGTGTAAGTGTCTGCGTGGCTGCAGCTTCTCAGCCCTGCACGTGTCCATCACGAACCCGGTGATTCCCACAACATTGTTCGCGTGTTCTGCGGGTGTTCCACGCGGCGCCGGTGCTAGCCCCTCACCGGTAGCGCAATCGGTGCGGGTGTGGCGCTGATTTTTCCGTCGCGGAACCACGAATCCTCCGTTGGCGTCAGCACTTAGACCCAGGAACGGAGACTCCTGCCCTGTATGTTTTCAAGAAGCAGTTAGATTTAGCACTTGGGGGGCAAAGGGAATCAAAGGATATTGGGTTGGATGATCAGCCATGATCATAAAGGATGGCGGAGCAGGTTTGAAGGGCTGAATGGCCTCCTCCTGCTCCTATTTTTCCATGTTTCTACATGTCGCTCTCTGGCCCCTGACTGACTTTACAGCTGGGTGTGCAATCTGATGGAGGGTGTGGTGTATGTGAATTACAGAGTATCATGGGTTTGGGAGGGAGGGAGGTGGGGACCGAGGGGGGGGG
>NC_052168.1:11916975-11935954 GCF_902713615.1 Scyliorhinus canicula
ATTCGGTCCATCGAGTCGACACAGGCCCCTGAAAGAGCACCCTACCTATGCCCACACCTCTACGCTATCCCCGTCCACCCGGCAACCCCACCTAACCTTTGGACACTAAGGGGCAATTTAGCACGGCCCATCCACCTTACCCGCACATCTTTGGACTGTGGGAGGAAACCGGAGCACCTGGAGGAAATGTTGGCCTTGCCCGAGATGTCCACACTCCATGAATGAAGTTGAAAAATCCTGTTCCCAAGCTCTGATATAAAGGTTATATGATAATTTACAACGGAGACTATATTGGGCGGATTCTCTGTTTCTGAGACAAAGTGTTGACGCCGACGCAAGATTTGTGGGGCGGGATTCTCCCAGCCCCCGCGCCAGGCCGGAGAATCCCTGCAACCACGCCACGCCACCCCCAAGCGATTCTCCGCGGAGCGGTTGGTGCCATTGGCGTCGGGGCGTTTGGCGCGGCGCCGGTCGTGAGCCGCTCTACACGGCCGAGCCGCCGATTCACCGGCCCGGATGGGCCGAGCGGCCGCTCTAAAAAGGCAGAGTCCTATCTCCGCCGTCCACACCTGGTCGCAGCCGGCGGGAACTCTGCGCGCAGGGTCGGGGGGGTGGCCTGTGTGGGGAGGAGGGGGGCTCCAACCCCGGGGGGGGGGGGCCTCCGATGTGGCCTGGCCCACGATCGGGGCCCACCGATCGGCGGGTCAGCCTCTCGCTCCCCGCGCCTATTTTCTTATGCGCCAGCCCCTGAACACCCGCGCCATGTTGCGTCAGGGCCGGCGCAGTGAGGGAGGCCACCGCGCATGCGTGGGGTGGCGCCTGCGCATGTCCCCGTTGATGCCGGCGCCACTGCGCCTGCACGGATCCCGCGGTGCACAGTTTGCGCCGGAATGGGAGGCTGGAGCGGCTTGAACCGCTGTAGGGGCCAGAATTTGTACTCCTAACGGCCCATTCACGCCGCCGTGAAACGCAACGCCGTTTCCGACGGCGTGGACACTCTGCCGGCGAATGGGAGACTCCTGACTGTGGACTTTCATGACCGCAAAACTGGCGGATTCATGGATCAAACATGGATCGATTCAGTAATGGTGGAGAGGCTGCCACCAGCTAGCACATGGCTGCCTTTCCAGTTGCAGCAATGGTGTTCCGTGCCCGTCCACCCCACCACACAGCCCACCTCTTGGCCACTCCCCCGGCTCCGGCAGACAAAACCCCCCCCCCAGCCAGCGGCACGGCTGTCAGCAAACTATGGCGATGTTGAATACTTTCCGTACCCCCTCTCTCTCCCTCAAAAGCCACAACGCCGGTTTCACAATTTCTAAAATCACAAGTGAACGGCGCCGTCGGGAACTTGACCCATCGGAGGTGGAGCATCGCGGAGGCCCCGGAGAATCACCGGGTCAGGCCCTCTAATGACACGCAAACGGCGTTTACTGTATGTGCGTTCCGGACCACTGTCGAGGTGATGGAGAATTGTGGTTTGGTGGCAAATCAGCACCCACCGCAAATTTCGCATCGGAACCTATTCTCCGCCCAATCGCGTTTCGCGATTTTGGGGTCAGCCAATGGTCCCGCCCATTATTCCTTTTTCTTTAATATCATTGTAAAGAAAGATGGAGTTAGGATTGTGATAGCAGCATTATATGTGTTCGGGATGGCCCAAACTACTTTACCATTAATAAATGACTTTCAAAATGCAGTCGGGTAGAGAAACAAGTTGGGCGCGATTCTCCCAGAGAGGGAGAAATCGTAAGGCTGGCGTCAAATCCGGGCGGGTTTGACGCCAGCCTCCCCCCTCCCCGACCGGGAACCGATTCTGGTCCCCGGTCGGGGCTAGCATGCCGCCGCCGTAAACTCCGGCATCGCGGGCTTAACGATTTTCGTTAAGCCCGCATGCCAGAGTTTGCGCCGGCTGACGCGTCACATGACGTCATCGCGCATTTGCGCGAAACCCGCGCATGCGCGGGCCGGGATGCCCCGCAGCCACCCCGCAAAGTGATACAGCGGGGCGGCGGAAGGACAAAGAGTGCGCGGGAATTGGACCCGCTGCCCGCGATCGGTACCCACCGATCGCGGGCCCATGGCACCCTTGGCACAGCCGTGGTACTGCCGTGCCAATCGGTGCCATGGTTTTAAAAATCGGACTTTACGGCCGTTTTTACGAACGGCCAGACCAGGTGTGTTTGCCGTTCGTAAAAACAGCCGTAAAGGGCTTGGAACTCGGCCCATCGGCCAGCTGAGAATCGCTGCTGGCCGTAAAAAAACGGCGGCAGCGATTCGTATTGGGAGTCGGGCGTGGGGGGGGGGGGGGGGGGGGAGAATAGCGGGAGGGCGTCAGACTAGCGTGGCCGTAAAATTTTACGAACCCCGCTATTCTCCGCACCGTCGTGAGTGCGGAGAATTGCGCCCAAGGAATCTTATAATGTACACAACAAGGTTACCCAAAGAGTAAACACTTGAATGGCTAGGAAATACGTAATGTGTGGTTTTGCATGAGGGAGGAATGTTGGCTAAGACACTCAGAAAATCTATATGCTTGTCCACAATTAATGCTGATTGATCTTTCACATTCATTATGAGTGATAGTGGCTGCCTCACTGAAGTATGTCTTGATAATCATTGAGCGGTAGGATATCTGCCAATGCTTTCCCAGTTAGAGATGAGGTAATATCATTGGTATTTAGGCGTTGCTGACACGACAGAAAAATGCTAACAATTGTTAATCACCTTTGCGGCATCATCACCCAAACCCTACCAAGTCGATGCCACCACTTATCGTTCATCCAACGCCTTAAAGAAACAGACCATCTGGTCTTTTCTATCCATCGCTGTTTGCGACTCTCACTTCCCAATTCTTCCAGAAATGGAGAAATAGTTTGATCAGAGGGGAACACTGTAGAGTCGAGGACACAAAGGCAAAATATTGCAGTTGCTGGTAGTCGGAAACAGAAACAGGAAGTCGGGGAAATACTCAACCGGTCAGGCGATGTTTGCTGAGAGAGAAACTGATTTTACATGATTTCGCATGACCTCACTTGATTTACCTAAGCTCCATAAATGATTGAAAGACTGATAATTAAGGTCCGAGCCATCGCTGGGTTTCGGTGCCCATACTATTGATGTTCCCTGTTCTTTAAGACATGGAAGCTGTGTTCTTACTCAGTAGCGGCCCCTGCAGGTGACAACAACTTATAGCTTCTGATATAGTGGGAGGTAGTCTGCAGTAGCTCACTGGAGACACTGAACCACAGAAGGAGATATTTAGACAAAAGACTCGGCTAATGAGTTTTAAGCAGCGTGTTTGGGGAGAAGAGAGATGGACAGATTTATTACCAGGAAGGGACTCGAGGGTTAAGGGGATAAGGCAGGAATGTGGAGTTCAGGGTTATCACACCAGATCAGTCATGTATGTGGCCCTTTGTTCTGCTCTGTAACCAATCACTGTTTGTCGATGTACCATTTGTCAATGTTCTCTGTCGATTATTCTTTTTGTCTACTATGTATGTACTGTGTACGTTCCCTTGGCCACAGAAAAATACTGTTTACTGTACTTCAGTACATGTGACAGTAAATCAATCAATAAATCAATCAATGTCTCATTGAACGGCGGAGCAGACCCGATGGGCCGAATGGCCTACTTCTGTTCCTACATCTTATGGCCTCATTCCAACCACCCCCCAATCCAAAGCAAATAATTAAGCTAAGAAAATCCTGGTGACACCTGATCCCTAAACCTCCCAAAGTAAGAATGAATTTCCAAGGATACCAGGGATACTTGATTTTTTTTTAGTGTGTATTTATTGTCGTGGATGTCCAGTTACTGGAAAGAAAAGCTCATCAATGATTCCAGATAATGAAATCAATGAGATCATAGGAAAATGACAGGCCCCGTAACGCAGTTTTTTACTAATATCTTTTGGCGAAGAAATTTATGCTTCGAAAAAAAAAGATTTGCATTTATATAGCGCCTTTCGCAACCTTGGGGTGTCCCAAGTTTATCACCGATGAGATACATTTGAAGTGTACTCATTGCTTTTAATGTAGGAAATGCAGCAGCTAATTTCACACAGCAAGATCCCACAGACAGCAATGTGATAATGACCAGATGAGCTCTCCGATCATTGTTGGTTCACAGAATTCACAGTGCAGAAGGAGGCCACTCGGCCCATCGAGTCTGCACCAGCTCTTGGAAAGAGCACCCTACCCGAGGTCAACACCTCCACCCTATCCCCACAACCCAGTAACCTCACCCAACACTAAGGGCAATTTCTGGACACTAAGGGCATTTTGGCATGGCCAATCCACCTAACCTGCACATCTTTGGACTGTGGGAGGAAACCGGAGCACCCGGAGGAAACCCACGCACACACGGGGAGAACGTGCAGACTCCGCACAGACGGTGACCCAAGCCAGGAATCGAACCTGGGACCCTGGAGCTGTGAAGCAATTGTGCTAACCACAATGCTACCGTGCTGCCCTTAAAGGTTGAGGGATGAATGTTGGTCAAAACACCTGGGAGGGACCCCCCCTCCCCCCCTCCCCCCCCTCCCCCCCCTCCCCCCCCCTCCCCCCCTCTCCCTTCCCTCCCCCCCCTTCCCCCAGCCCTCCCCCCCCCTTCCCCCAGCCCCCCCCCCCCCAGCTCTTCTTTGGAATAGTCGGTCCCGCCATCGTCTCCTCAGGCGGACGATGACAGTGCAACACTCCCTCAGTACCGCACTGGTGGTGCCAGCCCTGGTGTTTTGGTGCTATTAGTGTCTGGAATGGGACTCAAACCCACGACCACTCGCCCCAGAGGCGAGTTGACCAAGATCGACATTGGAGGACGCACCTCTCGCTGCCGGGAGACGCCTGCGTGAATGGCCGTAAAATTCCAACCACTGTTTTTCCCCATTGGGGGAAAGGATTCCTGAGCTGATTATCAGCCCGTTGAACCACGTTGCAAGGAGACCTGGCATTGAACTTGAACCTGGAGCCCTGGACCAGAGGTCGGGGCACCACCATTTCACCACCAGACCTCCTTTACAAAGCATTAAAAGGTCAAAGGTATCATTGTTTACTCGTAAAATGCTGAGTCATACCTGAGTCACCAGGGAAGATGGTTGTGATGGTTGAAGGTCAATCATCTTAATTCCAGGGTGTCGCTTCCCAACCATCTTCAGCTGTTTCATCAATGACCTTCCTTCCATCATGAGGTCAGAGGTGGGGATGTTTGCTGACGATTACACAACATTTAGCACCATCCATGACTCCTCAGATATTGAAGCAGTCCATGTCCAAAATGTGGCAGCACTTCTGTCACCCAAGTGCCAGGCAATGGCCATCTCCAACAAGTGAGAATCCAACCATCCGCCCCCTGACCATTCAAAGGCATTACCATAGCCGAATCCCCCACTATCAACATCCTGGAGGGCTACCAATGACCAGAAATTCTGCATCAACCAAATAAATATTGTGACTAGAAGAGCAGGTAAAGAGACGAGGAATCCTGCGGTGAGTAACTCACCTCCTGACTCTCCAAACCTGCCCACCATCTACAAGGCACAAGTTAGCTATGTGAAGAAATATAATACAGCACAGGAGGGCTCTTGGTAGTCCAAATACTCTTCACTTGCCTGGACGAGGACAGCTCGACACCATCCAGGACAAAGCAGCCCCGCTTGATTGGCACCCTTTTCACAAACATTCCCTTCCTCCAACACCGACGAACAGTGCCAGCCTCGTGCGCCATCTAAGATACACTAGGAACTCGCCAAGGCTCCTTCGGCAGGACCTTCCAAACCCATGACTGTTAGCATCCAGAAAGACAGCAGACACATGGGAGCACCATCACCTGGAAGTCCCCCTCCAAGTCACTCACCATCCTGACTTGGAAATAAATCGGCCGTTCCTTCACTGTCAGTGGGTCAGAGTCCTAGAACCCCCTGCCTAACAGCACAGTGGGTGCACCTACACCTCAGTGACTGCAGCAATTCAAGAAGACAGCTCTCCACCACCTTCTCAAGGGGCAATTAGGGATGGACAATAAAGGCTAACCTAGCCATCAACACCCACACCTGTAAATGAATTTAAATAAACATGATGTGGAGAGGCCGGCGTTGGACTTGGGTGGGCACAGTAAGAAGTCTTGCAGCACCAGGTTAAAGTCCAACAGGGTTGGTGGCGAATCACTAGCTTTCGGAGCGCAGCTCCTTCACCAGGTAAGTGGCTCACCTGTTGGACTTTAAATAAAGATGTCTAAGTATTCTGATCTGTAGAGAGCCAAGGGAATTCGGGGTGTTCTTTCTTTATTGACGTGTTTATGCTTGTGATATTTATCTGCCACAGGGCAGATTGTTTGGTACGCGGGAAAAGTCTGGAGTGCTGCCAGTCACGTCTCCGAAGTACAGGTGGGATCTTTGGCTTCTTTCCAGTATCCAGTCCAGTCTTGTCCTATGTTGCAGATTCCAGTATTCTGATTTAGCAATGCTGTGTCGAAATCAATGCGCAGCCAATCGAGCAGCAGCTGGAGGTGACAGATAGTTTAGGATTTGGGGCACGAACCTTCATTCTGAATGTTGTTCCCTTGCCACGAAAGTCAGAGTCGACTTTTAGCTGAATCCATCATGTAGGGGTAAAATGCATGTGATCGAACTATTGTTGGGTAAATATTCTTGGATGTGACTAGCGTAGGTCAGGGGGCACCAGGGAGATCGGAGGGGGGGCGGGGCGGGCTAGGGCCAAGCGCAGGGCTGACCTGGCAGGTCAGGCCTGGGGGAGTAGGGGAGACCAGGCGGAGGGGGGCGGGGAGGGGGAAGAGGGTTAGGGCCACGTTAGTTTAGTTTAGTTGAACACGTGTGGCATGGGCAAACAGAGCTGGCAGGGAAAGTGCCTTAGGGAAGGATCTTTGGCTTCAACATTTATTAACATGTTTATTCTTTCCCACTGTTCGTTTTCACTATGTTAAGGCTCTTTGCACAGGGCCATTTTTCGCTTTGTAACTGTTACAAATTTGTGTTAAATAAAAAACTTCAAAAAAAAAAAAAAAAAAAAAAAAAATTCTTGGATGAATGGATGGGCCATCCGGGAAAGATAGTAACGCAGTGGTAATATCACTGCATGAGTAATCCAGAGGTCCAGCCAATGGAAACATAGAAAATAGGAGCAGGAGGAGGCCATTCGGCCCTTCGAGCCTTGCTCCGCCATTCAATATGATCATGGCTGGTGCTCTATCTCAATGCTTTACCCCCGGTTCGTTCCCCCATAATCCTTGATGTCTTTGGAGTCTAGAAACCTCCTTCTTAAATATATTCAGTGATTCTGTCTCCGCAATCTTCTGCGGTCGAGAATTCCACAAATTCACCACCCTCTGGGTAAAGAAGCTTTTTCTCAACTCAATCCCTTTTTGAAAATGTTCAAAGTTACCAATTATGTTTTTCCAATTAAGGGGCAATTTAGCACGGCCAATCCGCCCAGCCTGCACATCTTTTGGGTTGTGGGGATGAGACCCACGCAGACACGGGGAGAATGTGCAAACTCCACACGGACAGCGACCTGGGACCGGGATCGAACCTGGGACCTCGGCACCTTGAGGAAGCAGTGCTAACCACTGTACCACCAGTTTTCTTCTTCATACAATCTTCAAATCTATTTAAAATACAAAGTCACTCTGCTCTTGTGGTTCGCGACTTATGGAAGTGTCTGTGGGCTCAAAGAGGCAGGAATTGAAGCATTTGCTATAAACTTATCAATGCGTTGCTAAGGAAATAAAACCTACACTCTGAGAACGTGACCTCATTGGCTTTTATTTTTGTCCCTCAGCTTTGCATCCCCAAGGTTAACGGTCCATTCAATGACTTAATCTTGACTCGGTGTGAATGGTTGCGGTGTCACTCGCAAGGAGTGGATCTCTCGTGGTGGGAGTTAATAATAATATAATAATCGCTTATTGTCACGAGTGGGCTTCAATTAAGTTACTGTGAAAAACCCATAGTCGCCACATTCCAGCGCCTGTTCAGGGAGGCCGGTAGGGGAATTGAACCTGCGCTGCTGGCATTGTTTTGCATTACAAGCCAGCGATTTAGCCCACTGTGCTACACCAGCCCCTCAGTTCAGTGCGTGGGCGGTGGTCTGACTTGAATTGCCATGGTTACGTGGGGTTACGGGACCACAGGGATAGGGCGGGGGATGGACCTGGGTAGGGTGCTCTTTCGCAGGGTCGGCGCCGGCCCGATGGGCCGAATGGCCTCTTTCTGCACTCCATTGACTTCCATGACCTCTGTAAATTCCCGAATGGACCTGCTCCATTTTGGTCTGTCACAACACAGAGACTGCCGTGAGGCGACGGGTATGTTTTACCACTTTGGGGATGGTTTGAGCACATCCAGAAAGGGTTTGCACTGTTCACCTGCGAATCTCCTGCTGTGATCAACAGGTACTTCAGGAGTCTGGTGTCAGGCATCCAGAACAAGATGTCCTGCCCGGCTGTACAAGTTTTGAGTGATTATCTCCTGGATGCTGATCAAATTGGCTTGGGGGCGGACGCTGATGTTGGGCTGTCTCCCCTGATTTGAGGATCTTAGGAAGGCACGGCTGGTGATACTTCTCCAGTGCTTTGAGGTGTCTGCTGCAGGCCAACCAAGTCTGGGTGGCTTATGGGAAATGTAGGGATCACTCTTGCCTGGTAAACCGTGACATTAGTCAGCGGTTCAGATCCTATTCTTCTTTTCTTCAGTCAGCCAGACTCCGAGCAGGTACCTTGGAGATGGTGAAGGATTTTGTTTTCTATGTCTGTCTTCGTCGAGAGGAAGCTCCAAAGGAATAGAAATAGACTCCATTTTCCAATATCTCGCCATTTGATGAAGGAAGGGAGGTGTGTGGTGTATTGGACGAGGACCCCAATTTTCCAGACATGTCCCATTTTCTCATGAGCTTTATCTATATTTGCTCATGGAATCCATGGAATCCCGATGATGCAGAGGAGGTCATTCGGCCCATCGAGGCTGCGCCGACCCTCTGAAAGAACACCCTGCCTAAGCCCACTCCTCCACCCTACCCCCAATTAACCTGCACATCTTCCACACTAAGGGGCAATTTTGGCACGACCAAACCACCTAATCTGCATAGCTTTTAGACGGTGGGAGGAAACCGGTACATAGACATACATAGAACATACAGTGCAGAAGTTTGGCGCATCGAGTCTGCACCGACCCACTTAAGCCCTCACTTCCACCCTATCTCCGTCACCCAATAACCCCTCCTCACCTTCTTGGTCACTAAGGGCAATTTAGCATGGTCAATCCACCTAACCTGCACGTCTTTGGACTGTGGGAGGAAACCGGAGTAAACCCACGCAGACATGGGAAGAACGTGCAGACTTTGCAGACAGTGACCCAACGGCAATCGAACCTGGGACCCTGGCACTGTGAAGCCACAGCGCTATCCACTTGTGCAACCGTGCTGCCCCGGGTAAACCCGGAGGAAATCCACATGGGTCGACCATGCAAACTCCACATGGTCAGCTGCCAAGGCTGGAACTGGATCTGAGTCTTTGAGTCCATTTACACCTCCTGGTTCTCTGGAGCCATAGAAAAGCACAGCACCAGAGGCCATTTGGTCCGTTGTGTGTACGGACTGGCCCTTTGAAGGAGTCACCTATTAATCCCACTCGCCAGTTGTAGTACATTTTTTCATGGGGCGTGGACGTCGCTGGCAAGGCCAACATATGTTGCCCATCCTTAATTGCCCTTGATCTGAGTGGTTTGTTCAGTCATTTCATGGGGCATTTGAGAGTTAACCACATTGCTGTGGGTCTGGAGTCACATATAGGCCAGACTGGGCAAGGAGGGCGGATTCTCCTCCACAACGGGACATGCGTGAGCCAGATGGGTTGTTATGACAATGGCCAATGGCTTTGTGGTCAACATGGGTCGATTAGCTCAGTTTGCTCATGATGCCAACAGCATGGGTTCAATTCCCGTACTGGCTGAAAAATTGATATAATTTTTAATTTTTTTTTCCAATTAAGGACAATTAATTATAATAATCTTTATGAAAATGGAAATCACTTATTGTCACAAGCAGGCTTCAATGAAGTTACTGTGAAAAGCCCCTAGTCGCCACATTCTGCCGCCTGTCCGGGAATCGAACCGTGCTGCTGGCCTGCTTTCAAAGCCAGCAATAGCCCAGTGAGCTAAACCCAGTGTGCTCACAAGTAGGTGTACATTAACACTGCAATGAAGTTACTGTGAAAATCCCCTAGTCACCACATTCCGGCGCCTGTTCGGGTACACTGACGGAGAATTCAGAATGTCCAATTCACCTAACAGCACGTCTTTCGGGACTTGTGGGAGGAAACAGGAGCACCCGGAGGAAACCCACGCAGAGGCGGGGAGTACGTGCAGACTTAATTTAGCGTGGCCAATCTACCTACCCTGCACACATACCTGTCGAAATGAAATGAAAAAAACCAAATTAAATGAAATTGCTTATTGTCACAAGTAGGCTTCAAATGAAGTCACTGTGAAAAGCCCCTAGTTGCCACATTCCGGCGCCTGTTCGGGGAGGCTGGTACAGGAATTGAACCCACGCTGCTGGCCAGCCTTGGTCTGCTTTAAAAGCCAGCTATTTAGCCCTGTGCTAAACCAGCCTCATGGGAGTCTCTGTGTTGCAACAGATCAAAATGGATCAGGTCCATTCGGGAAGTTACAGAGGTCATAGAAATCAAGAGAGTGCAGAGGGAGGCCATTCGGCCCACTGAGGCTGCTCCGGTTTAGCACAGTGGGCTAAATAGCTGACTTGTAATGCAGAACAATGCCAGCAGCGTGGGTTCAATTCCCGTACCGGCCTCCCCGAACAGGCGCCGGAATGTGGCGACTAGGGGCTTTTCACAGTAACTTCATTGAAGCCTACTTGTGATAATAAGTGAATATTATTATTATCTTTGGGGGGAGCCCCACAAACACAAAGGGTGAATGTGCAAACTCCACACGACAGTGACCCAGGAGGGCCGGGATCGAACCCGGGTCCTTGGCGCCATGATGCGCCACCATACCACCCCTGCCCCGCCTTCTCAACCATGCCCCTCGCCTGAGGTGTGGTGACCCTCAGGGTATATTACCACCAAACATTTCCCCCTCAAAAGGAAGGCGGAGAGCAGCGTATAGTCCGTGGGGACTATGGCGACTTCATACACTGAAACTAGTTATATATTCCATATTTATCGATCAAAATTAAATTCCACCTGGGATTTGAATGCTCGCACAGCATTACCCTGGGCCTCTGGATTAGTAGTCAGTGACATTACCGTAGACATCTTGGTCTTGGGGCAGCACAGTAGCATAGTGGTTAGCACTGTGGTTTCACAGCGCCAGGGCCCCAGGTTCGATTCCCGGCTGGGTCACTGTCTGCGCGGAGTCTGCACATTCTCCCCCGTGTCTGCGTGGGTTTCCACCGGGTGCTCCGGTTTCTTCCCACAGCCCAAAGACGTGCAGGTTAGGTGGATTGGCCGTGTTAAATTGCCCTTAGTGACCAAAAAGGTTAGGAGAGGTTATTGGGTTACGAGGATAGGGTGGAAGTGAGGGCTTAAGTGGGCCAGTGCAGACTTGATGGACCGAATGGCCTCCTTCTGCACTGTGTCCTATGGTCATGGGTTGCCATGACTGATGGCCAAGGATTTCTCCAATTACAATTATGCCATTGTCCCCTCTTCCAAATATTTTGACAGCTAGGTACATAAATAGGTAGAGGGAGAGAGAGAGAAAGGATTTGATTTCACCACTTGCAGTTGAGATGGGCATTGATAGGGAAATTACAACTCAGTGGGAGGGGCGTTCCAAGATTGACAGCTTGTTTCCCCGCCCTTGGGGAGGAGCACTGTCCAATCACATCTAGAGGGAGGCGGGGCCAAGTGCTCCCATGATTGACAGGAGAGACAGGCCAACTTGCTGGTCATGATTGGCACCAGAGGAACCCAATCAACAGACAAGTGGCTGCAGGCTAGCCTATGGGGAAGGATGGAGGGTGGGAGCCATGAATCATGCTTAGTTTAAGCAGCAGCGCAGAAGTTTGGGTGGTGGCTGCTCTCCCGAGCTCAGAAGTTTGAGAGAGTGCTTGGTGTGGTGCACCTCTTTACTTGTGTTTGTTCTCCCTCAGGTTCAACTTCATTCTTTTCTTCCCCCATTGACATTCTCTCTTTTTTGCTGATTGAACCTCCTGGGAGATTGTGAACCTTCAGTTAATCCAGTTTGGAAGATGCAGGCCATCAAATGTGTGGTAGTGGGGGATGGGTGAGTAAAGAACTGCAACTTTCTCTAAACTTTTTATTCCCCCCTCTGAACTTTTTTACAGTTTGTGAAGTGTACAATAATCCCCCCCCCCCCCCTGTGCTTTTGAATATTTTCAGAGATACTGAAAGAGTTGAGTCAAGTAAGAGGAAGTTCCTCTTTCATTTCCCCCTTTTCTTAGTTCTTTTGTGTGTGTGTGTGTGTGTGTGTGTGTGTGGATATTTTTAAGTACTTCTTCAGAACAGTTAGACTTTAGACAATTTTGCCTTTTTAATATAAAGACTTGGCTTTTAAAAAAACAATTACCTCTTTCTGCTCCTCCGGTGTCTAATAATCCACATCTGTGTTTTTAGAATCCACATCTGTCCCTCTGTAGTTTATGACTCATGTGTTTTTAATGAATTTTGAAATGGCAAATAAAACCAGACTTTGAAGACCTGAATTTTTTTTTAAACAAAAGAACAGGGGTATGAAAGTGTGGCTACGAGGAGAGATTGGATCAGTTGGGGTTATTATCCTTGGAACCAGAAAGGCTGGGGGGTGACTTAATTGAGGTGTACAGGATTATGAGGGGAAGCGATAGAGAGGACAGGAAGAAATTGCTTCCTTTGGTAGAGAATTCTAGAACTGGGTTGGGGGTTGGTGGTGGTGGTGGTGGGTTGGGGGTTGGTGGGGGTGGGTGGGGGGGAGTTGGGGGGCAAGGATTCAAGATAAGTGGCAGAGGGGACACGAGGAAGAATGTTTTTTTTACGCAGAGGGTAGTGGAAGTCTGGAATTTGCTTCCTGAATTGGGGATGGAAGCAGAGAGACCCTAAACTCTTTTTTTTTTTAAAAAAAGGTACCTTAAGTGCTCGAAGGTACAACTTTATAGACTGGAGCAGGACGGTGGGATTAGAAAGGGCACTTGGGTATCCTGGGGCTGGCGTGGACAAGATAGGCCAAATGGCCTTTTCAGTGATTCTAAAAGGAGGTTTTGAAGGCTGATTGCACCACAGGTTTCTGTTTAAACTTCCTGCATCTGGTTTGGAAACCCACGTTGATTTAATTTAATCTTGCCTGACGTGTTTTAAAATTTACGTGTTTAAAAATTTTTTTTTTTAATTCCCCGCCCCCCCCCCCCAAAACATACACTTGTTTGTGTGTGGGGTGGGGGGAGGCGTATGGCTATCAGGTTTGGGGTTTTGGCCTATTGATGTACCTGGAGATTGTGATGTTACCACCCTTGCGGCTTGCTCATTTCATGT
The DNA here is from genome assembly GCF_902713615.1 of Scyliorhinus canicula. Taxonomy (NCBI): domain Eukaryota; kingdom Metazoa; phylum Chordata; class Chondrichthyes; order Carcharhiniformes; family Scyliorhinidae; genus Scyliorhinus; species Scyliorhinus canicula. The sequence continues at coordinate 11,930,480 of NC_052168.1, forward strand.
CCTGAAACCAATCTGGTGTTCGCCATGTGTCTTTTTTTTTTTGTTATTTGTTTAAAAGGGGCGAAACAAAATTGTTTAGCCCGAGGTTGCGGCTGAGGGAAGGTGTGGCAGTTAGTTTTTTTTTTCTGGCAGAGTCGTAGCTGCGGGAATCCTTTTTCAACGTCTATTTGGATGGGATCTTGAAAGTCGGCCGAGCTAGAAATTAAAATCGCAGCCTTGAGGCGCGGGGGAGGGAGAAATAATTCCCCTGAGCTAAATTGTGATTAAACCGAATCAGGTGGATGTTAAGTAACCAGTGGCACTGATACAAAGGGGAGCTTGCCTCCAGCTCACATTATTTATTTTGTTAACCAAAATGAATCTGCAAATATTTAGTCATTATCACATTGTTGTTTGTGCCGCTCACTGTGCTTGACTGATGTATTCCTTGCATCACAAGTGTGCCTGTATTTCAAAGCGGTACGTAATTGGCTTTGAGCCACTTTATGACATCCCTGAGGTTGTGACTGGCGCTATATTAACGCACGTTCATTGTTAAGTTGAGGGTGTGTCGGTGCTTCACACCTTTTTTTTTTTGTAACTTGTCTCTTTCCGGATGCCAGCTCTCCAAACCGTCCTCCGCAACTAAAACCAGCCCCGAGCCTATTGGGACGGTTTATTGAGCAGCGTTTGTGATCCTCTGTTTGGGAGCACAGTGCTAACGCTGCTGCCTCACCTCCCGGGTTCAATTCCGGCCTTTGGTGACTGTCTGTGCGGAGTCTGAACTTTCTTCCCGTGTCTGCGTGGGTTTCCTTCGAGGGCTCCAGTTTCCCTCCACAGGTCCAAAGAAGTGGTTAGGTGGATTGGCCGTGCTAAATTGCCCCTTGATGTCCAAAAAGGAGAGGTGGGGTTATGGGGATAGGGTGGAAGTGTGCGCTCAAGTGGAGTACTCTTTCCAAAGGTGCGGTGCAGACTCGATGGGCCGAATGGCCTCCCTTCTGCGCTGTAAATTCTTAATTCTATACGAGTCCTTTTTTGTGAAACCTAGCTGGGCCCTGGTGTCCTTGAGACTCGATAGCGCCACAAGGCAGGGCCCTGCTGAATCTGGAAGTTGCATCATTTTGATGTCTCAGTTTGGTCGACAACTCTGGGTCTGAATTTCCTGCAGAAGCAGGAATGGACTTGTCAGCTCCTCGAGCAAGCTCACCATTCGGTTCGATCTAATTGTAGCAAAGGTTGACAACCAATGATAAAGGTTGACAACGAACGATAAAAGTTATCACTGTGCAAACCTTATCGCTTTATCAGTGCGTACATTAGCTGATCTGTTTCCTGTATTACAAAAGTGACTGTGCCTCACACCGACTGTGAAGCACGTTCGGGCATCCCATGGTCTAGTTTAAATCCAAGTCTTTCTCCATTAGGATAGAGAAGGAGGGGGGACACACAAATATTAGAATCTTTATTGTCACAAGTAGGCTTACATTAACGCTGCAATGTAGAATCTTTATTGTCACAAGTAGGCTTACATTAACGCTGCAATGAAGTTACCGTGAAACGCCCCTGTTCGGGTACACAGAGGGAGAATTCGGAATATCCACATTACCTAACAGCACATCTTTAGGGACTTGCTGGAGGAAACCCACGTAGACACATGGAGAACGTGCAGACTCAGCACAGACAGTGAGTGACCCAGGCCGGGTATCGAACCTGGGATCCTGGTGCTGTGAAGCCCTAGTGCTAACCACTGTACCTTCTGGCAGCTCCTGGTCTCCTGAGGGACATGTTACCCTATCTTCTCCCAAAGTCCGTGCCAATCGTAGGTTTGATATTGTCCTTGAACAGAAGATGGAGGATGATGCCCAGGAGTTAGAATAGTTAGTATGGGAAGTGACACCTCCCCACCCCCCCACCCCCCTTCCTCAATTAGCTGAGCCTTGTCAAGAACCCACCCTTTAGTGACTGATCTTGTCACTTTCCTCCAAGTGGTTGTTCAATAACACAAATAACAGGGGGGGGGGGGGGGGGGGGGGGGAATAATTGCATGAAACTTTCACAAAACTGATGCAGGCTTTAAGATTCTTAAAATATCTTCTTGTTGCAAAGGCTACAGACTTTGCCGCGGCACATTGGGAGGTATCATAGAACATAGAACGATACAGCGCAGTACAGGCCCTTCGGCCCTCGATGTTGCACCGACATGGAAAAAAAAACTAAAGGCCATCTAACCTACACTATGCCCTTATCATCCATATGCTTATCCAATAAACTTTAAATGCCCTCAATGTTGGCGAGTTCACTACTGTTGCAGGTAGGGCATTCCCGGCCTCAACCACTCTTTGCGTAAAAAACCCACCTCTGACCTCTGTCCTATATCTATTACCCCTCAATTTAAGGCTATGTCCCCTTGTGCTAGCCACCTCCATCCGCGGGAGAAGCTCTCGCTGTCCACCCTATCTAACCCTCTGATCATTTTGTATGCCTCTATTAAGTCACCCTCTTAACCACCTTCTCTCTAACGAAACAACCTCAAGTCCAGCAGCCTTTCCTTCCTCATAAGAGTTTCCCTCCAGTATCCTGAACACCTTTCATGGAAATGGATCCAATGAAAAAGATCGCTCGGAGGAGGGGTGTCCAAAAGCAATGATGGAGAGACATGGGAGCAGAAGTAGGCAATTCAGCCCCTCGAGTCTGCTCCGCCATTTCAATCAAATCATCGCTGATCTCTTCCTGGTCTCAAATCCACCTGTTTAAACCCATTTAATCCCTTTAACCCACTTTTGTAAAAATCCGAAATATATCCATCTCCTTCTGAAATCATTTTGTGTGGGGCTTGCCCAGAGAATTGAACTGAGCACCAGGCAGTACAAGAGGCTGCAATAGGAGATTGGAGCGGATGTAGGGATAGAGAGGTTACAGAGAAAGGGGGAGCTAAGGCCTTGAAGGGATTTCAACAAACACGTTTACATTGAGGCATTTTGGGAATGCCTGTAAGTGAGAAGGAGAGTGATGAGTGTGCAGGGACTTCTATGACAACCGAGATATTAGATGAGTTGGCCTTGGCAGGATGAGGATAGCAGACTGGTAAGAAGGGATTAATCAACATGAGAAGTGATGAGTATGTACAAGAGCTTCTGGTGATGATGTGGAGAGGGGAGAGTGGTCTTAATGGTAAGAGAGAACATGGGCCAAACAGAATTATCAAGGTTATGCACAGTCTGTACACAGTAAGTGTTGACTGAAGGAGGATGGAGTCAGTGTGGATGTAATGGTGTTCAAAGAGTGGACTGAGCGTGATGTTTTCAACATCCCAGTGTTTCGCCATGAGAAATTGAGATGAGCCCAACAAGGGAGCCAAGAGAGGTAGTGGCGGGATAGAACAGAGTGCTGCCAGCAATGACATGGCAGCCTGCTCCGTGCCTGTAGTTGGCAGTGCCAAGCGTGGCATGTAGGTGAGAAGGTAGAGGATGGCTTTGGAGACTGCAGAGGTCATGAATGTCCTCTGGAAAAATCCCCACCACAGAGTGGCAAGTTCAGCCCCCCCCCCACCCTCGCTACTGCACAATCGGCAAAAACCAGCTGCAATAAACCAACATCCTGTGAGCTCTTGCATCATGGTCCAACATCTTGTGAGGACTTGCAACATTTACATTGTCGTTTAAAAACACATCGGAGAAACAATTAAAATGCAGTATTCCAATAGAACGTTGTTGCTGGGGAACCGTTTGGATATTGGGTGACAAATGCACCATTTTCAATCTCCTGGCGGAATAGATAGAGAAATTATTTATGTTGGTTTAGGAGCCTAGAATCAGGAGGCAGTTGTTTTGAAAATTAGAGCTGGGACTTTTTTTTAACGAATGAAATTAGAAAACGCTCACGCAAAGGCCGGACGTTTGAAACTCACTTCTGCAAATGGCGATCGAAATGGTGGATTAATTGTCGATATTTAAGTCTTGAGGTTGATGCCTTTTTCGTTAACAAAACTCTCGCGGTACTTGGTGTTGGGTCATGGATCTGTCATGACCTCCTTGAATGGCGGAACAGGCGCAAGGGGCTGAATGGTAGTCTCCTGTCCCTGCATCGCTGAGCAGCAGTGTTGTTTCTTAATCCCATCTGTTCGATCCCCTCTCTTCTCGTGTCCAAGTTGGACATTTCGGTTGAGGACTCTGTAGTAACTCTCTGTGATCCAAGGGGAAAGGAATTGTGTTTGAAACTGTAGCAATTTTCTTATTTGCGGTGTATGGGAGCCCTCCTTCACATGGGACCTTGGTGAGAAATCTCAGCCAATGCATGCTTGGGAGCATGGTGAGTATAATGGAAAATACGCCATTATGCACTGCATGTGAATCCAGTCTGATGTCTCGGGTGTAGGTATAAGACATGGGAGCAGAACTGGGACATTCAGCTCATCGAGTCTGCTGTGCTATTCAATCATGGCTGATATTTTTCTCATCCCCATAACCCCTGATCCCCTTATTGATCAAGAACCTATCTATCTCTTGCCTTTTAAAAAAAAAAAAAAAATCAATTTAGAGTACCCAATTCATTTTTTCCAATTAAGGGGCAATTTAGCACGGCCAATCTACCTAGTCTGCACATTTATGGGCTTGTGGGGGCAAAACCCACGCAAACACGGGGAGAATGTGCAAACTCCACACGGACAGTGACCCAGAGTCGGGATCGAACCTGAGACCTCGGCGCCGTGAGGCAACAGGGCTAACCCACTGCGCCACTGTGCTGCCGTCTATCTCTGTCTTAAAGACATTCAGTGATTTGGCCTCCACAGCCTTCTGCGGCAAAGAGTTCCACAGATTCACCACCCTCTGGCTGAAGAAATTCCTCCTCATCTCTATTTTAAAGGATCGTCCTTTAGTCTGAATTCTGACCTCTGGTTCTAGTATTTCCTACAAGTGGAAACATCCTCTCCGCGTCCACTCTATCCAGGCCTCGCAGTATCCTGTAAGTTTTAATAAGATCCCCCCCCGCTCATCCTTCTAAATTCCAACGAGTACCGACCCAGAGTCCTCAACCGTTCCTCATACGACAAGCTTTATGTTGCACCCAGGCAACAGTTAGCAATGTGCCCCTTGATTAGTTCAATGGAGGATCTTTCATCATGCTCCACACTACTCCCTAGGCTTTAGCATCTATGGTGCAAATTGGTCGCTGATGTCACGCACTGATGACTTGTTTTGTTAAAATGAGCTTCCTCCCCCATCTTCCAGTGCTAACTGGATTCTGGCCACAGCTCCATACGCCCATATCTTGTTCAACTGGTCGTTATTCATCTGAGTCTTGATGGTAACAGTTGGCTGGCACCAACTCTCTTTGACCATAAGATGCTCCTCTACTTATGTTGAGGTAGTTGCATGCATTCTGGCCCCTGTCACTGGTGTCCCTAAGACGACAATCTCTTGTGGCTTGAATCATAGAATCATAGAATTTACAGTGCAGAAGGAGGCCATTCAGCCCATCGAGTCTGCACCGGCTCCT